>NW_020191223.1:0-100866 GCF_002263795.3 Bos taurus
TCGTGATACGCGATGAGGAGATTCTCCATGGCTGCCTGCAAATAAATCCATCAGTACCATTGTTAGATTCAGAATCTTTGTAGATTCCATGTATATGTGAATAGTATATGATATTTATATTTCTCTTTCTGACTTGCTTCACTCTGGAGAATAGGCTCTAGGTTTGTCAACCTCGTTAGAACTGACTCAAATGTGTTTCTCTTTATGGCTGAGTAAATAGTCCATTGTATACATTGTTCTAGTTCTATGAAAAATGCCATTGGTAATTTGAAAGTGATCACACTGAATCTGTAGATTGCATTTGGTAATATAGTGATTTTCACACTATTAATTCTTCCTACCCAGGAATATGGAATATCTCTCCACCTGTTTATGTCGTCTTTTCTTTTCTTTCCTCGGTGTCTTAGAATTTTCCATATACAGGTCTTTTGTCTCCTTAGGTAGGTTTATTACCAGATATTTTATTCTTTTTGTTGCAGTGGCGAATGGGATTGGCTCCTTAATTTCACTTTCTGATTTTCATTGTTAGTATATAGGAATTCAAGTGATTTCTGTGTATTGACCTCGTATCATACAACTTTGTTAAATTCATTGTTTAGCTCTAGTAATTTTCTTTTACTAGAAAATAGATAGTTTCTTTTGGGTTTCTATGTGTAGTATCATTTCATTTGCAAAAGAGAGAGTTTTACTTCTTCTTTTCAGATCTGGATTCTTTTTATTTCTTTTTCTTCACTGATTGCCATAGCTAGGACTTCCAAAACCATGCTGAATAACTGTGCTGAGAATGGACAACTTTGTCTTGTTCCTGATCTTAGAGGGAATGCTTTTCATTTTTCCTCATTGAGAATAATGTTTGCTGTGGGTTTATTCTATACGGCCTTTACTATGTTGACGAAGGTTCCTCCTGTGTCTATTTTTTGAAGCGTTTTTGTCATAAGCAGGTGCTGAATTGTGTCAAAGGCTTTTTCTGCCTCTATTGAGATGATCATATGGTTCTTATTTTTCAATTTGTTAAGATGGTGCATCACATTGAAATTGGTTTGTGTATATTGAAGAATCCTTGCATCCCTGGCATAAACCCGAATTGATCATGGTATATGAGCTATTGAATATGTTGTTGAGTTGTGTTTGCTAGAATTTTGTTGAGGATTTTTACATCTGTGTTTGTCAGTGATATTGGCCTGTAATTTTCTTTTTTGTGTTGTCTCTGCCTGGTTTTGGTATCAAGGTGATTGTGGCCTCATAGAATGAGTTTGGAAGTGTTCCTTCCTCTGCAATTTTTTGGAAGAGTTTCAGAAAAATAGGCATTAGCTCTTCTCTAAATGTTTGATAAAATTCCCCTGTGAAGCCATCTGGTCCTGGGCTTTTGTTTTGGGGAGATTTTGGATAACACTTTCTATTTCAGTGTTTGTAATTGGCTTGTTTGTAATTTTTATTTCTTCCTGATTCAGTTTTGGGAGGTTGAACTTTTCTAAGAATCTGTCCATCTCCTCTCGATTGTCCCTTTTATTAGCATATTGTTGCTCATAACATTCTCTTATGATCCTTTTCATCTCTGTGTTGTCTGTTGTAACTTCTCCTTTTTCATTTCTAATCTTGTCAATTTGATTTTTCTCCCTTCTGTTCTTGATGAGTCTGGCTAGTGGTTTGTCCATTTTGCTTATCTTCTCAAAGAACCAGTGTTCAGTCTGATTAATCTTTGCTATTGTTTCCTTCATTTTCTTTTTGATTTATTTCTGCTCTGATCTGTATGATTTCTTTCCTTCTGCTGACTTTGCGGGGTTTTGGTTCTTTTTCTAGCTGCTTTAAATGTAGAGTGTTGCCTGTTCAAAGTTTTTCTTGTCCTGGAGGTAGGATTGTGCTGCTATCAACTTCTCTCTTAGAAGTGCTTTTATTGAATCCCATAGGTTTTGGGTGGTCGTGTTTTTGTTATCATTTGTTTCTAGGAATCTTTTGATTTCCCTTCTTATTTCTTCAATAACCTTTTCGTTATTTAGTAATGAATTGTTTAATCTCCCTGAGTTTGTGTTTTTTTACATTTTTCTCCTGTAGTTGATATCTAGTCTCATAGTGTTGTGGTCAGAGAAGATACGTGATATATTTTCAATTTTTTAAATTTACTGAGGCTTGATTTGTGGCCCAAGATGTGGTCTATCCCAGAGAATGTTCCATGTGCAGTTGAGAATAAAGTGTATTCTTCTGCATTTGGATGGAAAGTCCTGAAGATATCAATTAGATCCATTGGGTCTAATGTTTCATTGAAGTTTTGTGTTTCCTTATTGATTCTGTTTTGATGATCTGTCCACTGGTGTAAGTGGGGTGTTAAAGTCCCCCACTATGGCTGTGTTGCTGTTGAATTCCCCTCTTATGCCTGTTAGTGTTTGCCTTGTGTATTGAGGTGCTTCTATGTTGGGGGCATAAATATTTCCAATTGTTATATCTTCTTCTTGGATTGATCCTTTGATCATTATGTAGTGTCCTTTGTCTGTTATAATTTTTAAAGTCTATGTTGTGTGAAATAAGAGTTGCCACACTGGCTATCTTTTGGTTACCATTCAAATGGAATATCTTTTTCCATCCATTTACTTTCAGTCTGTATGTGTCTCTAGGTCTGAAGCAGGTCTCTTATGGGCAGTATATATTTGGCTCTTGTTTTTGTATTCATTCAGTTATTCTGTATCTTTTGGTTGATGAATTGAATCCATTTATATTAAAGTAATAATCAATATATATGTTCCTGTTGACATTTTCTTAATTGTTTGGGGTTTGTTTTTGTAGGTCTTTCCTTTCTCTTGTGTTTACTGGCTGCAAATCCCTTTAGTATTTGTTGTAAGACTGGTTTGGTGGTGCTAAATTCTCTTAATTTTTGCTTTGTCTGCAAAGCTTTTGATTTCGCCATCAATTTTGAATAAGATCTTTTCAAATAGGGTTTTCTATTTCTTTCTTATGTCATAGTAGTACTTTAAAATGCCTCATAATTTCATCCTCACATAAACATTTCTCTTCTACAAATTAAAACTTGTCTTTTACAATCAATTTTAAAACAGAGTCCTCTTGTAGCATCTTGAATTGGTGTTTAACAATTAAACCTTTTCATTACACAAAATGCTTATTATGGTAATAGGACAGAAATGAGTATTTTCATATATTTAGATGCTGTGAAATTTTTCTTTCTTCAGTAGTAGGTTTTTAAACTTGCTTGCTCTTTTGTGTAAGACAAAAAAAGAAAAAAATGTAGCTATTCTCCTTTAAAGAAAAAGGGGAATGAACCCTACTCCAACTAATGAATTAAATTACTTTGCCAAAGTCATACTTTTAACTTACCTGATTCATTTGAGGAATTCATTTGGTAATTTTATCAGATTCAAGAGTACAGAATTGTATCATCTCTTTTGGTGCCATAAAATGTTAGGGAATGCCACTTTAGGGGCTTTGAACAACTCATTTAACCTTTTTTTTTAATTTTAAAGCTGTTATTGGTAAATAGTGGGGCAAAGGTAGATAGTTATTTCTATACCCTCTAGCTATAAAATTTGATGGTTACTGAATGTGGAATTGGGAAGCATTACTTATATTCCAGAATTCCACACTAACACCTCCTCAGTTTCATTCTGCTCCTTGTGTTTTGGTAAACTTTGGTTCATATATGTCAGTGAAAACCATCAGGGTTTTGCTATCTCCTGGATCCAAATGAAAAAAGAATTAGAAAAGGCAGTGGGGAAAGAATAGCTTTAGTGCAGAAAGAAGAAAGTTTCCTTTCTGTCTCTGAGGCACTAAGGTGTCACATCCTCTACATCTGACTGTTTAATGGAAAATCCAGGTGGTAAAGACCGAAGAGGACAGATGTTGTGTGTTTTTATTTCTCTATCTCTGCCAGTCAGATGGGGAAGACTGGATGTGAATAATTGTATCTTATTAAAAAAGCCTTTCTTGAAATTTTGGGAATTTTGTTTCTTTCCCTCAGAAAGAAGCACATTTTACAAAAATTTCAGTGACTTGTAAGTGATAAAATTTATGTAAGCACAAATATATTTTTATCACTTAAAATCAGGGCAAATACTGAGTCAAATAATAAATTGAAAACAGAGTCTCTAGAATTAAGTAATAGCAATTATTCTTAGTGTCAAACTTTCATTAAAGGTTGAAGAAGAAAAGAAGCACAAAGATGCTGCTGATGAGAGGCGACTGACTGAGCAGAGAAGGAGTCGAGGAAATAACAAGCAGGCGTTTCCTGCTATGGAGAATAAAGGTTCTGATAGGTAAGCCTATATCAAAATTTAACAGTAGGTCATTTGTTACTTTCCTGTAAAATCATTTCTAACTTGAGCTAATGTTTGTGATTTATGAATTTTATATTTCACTAGGGATATAGTTATTTTGAATACTCTTGTCCTTTAGCCTCAATACTAGAGTTCCTTTGTTAACATACCACCGTGTTACAGTATTAGAGTATTCTGGAGTTGACTGCGTACTTGCCTTAACCAGTGTGTTGTAAAGGTAAATTTATGTCACTAATGAGCATCCTTTCATTTCAGTCTGAGGACTTCCTTCAGTGTTTCTCATGAGGCGGGACTAGTGGTGATGAACTCCCTCAGGTTTGCTTTGTCTGGGAAAGTTTTTATTTCTCCTTCATTTCTGAAAGACACCTTTTCTGGATAGAGTACTCTTGGTTGGCAGTTTTCTCCTAGCACTTTGAGTATGTCCATGGATGGAGCCAGATTGCTGTTGGTGGCGGGAGAGCCGATGAGGCACCTGCCTTTCATCCATGATGCTGATGTCACCCATGTGGGTGGTTTACAAGTAAACTGCCCCCGCCCCGCCTAAATTTGATTTCTTCTTTCATGGTGGATGTGCCACATGTCATTTTAAAAATCATCTAAATTAAGTGTTACCTTTTTCTTTGAGGGTTTTTTTTTTTTTTTTTTTTTTTTGGCTGCGCTGGTTCTTTACATCTGCAGTGCTTGGGCTTCTCATTGTAGTGGCTTCTCTTGATGCTGAGCGTGGGCTCCAGCGTGCTGGCTTCAGTGGTTGTGGAGCACAGGATTCATTGCTCTGTGGCATGTGCTATCTTCCCTGACCAGGGATCGGACCTGTGCCCCCTGCATCAGCAGGCAGATTCCTAAGCACTGGAGTACCAGGGAAATTCCTAAATTAAACATTACTGTATTTAAAAGCAAAACAAAAAAATATAGTGTAAATCTAATTATGACTCCCATGTCTAAGAGTCGTGGTGTTTAGGCAGTGGACTCCAGGTTTTCAGTGTAGCCCTTGAGGTTCTTCCCAATGTCTTTCCAGAGCATCTCTCTACTTTCTTCCATGTATTTTGTACTTTTCCTTCCAGGTTCCTAGGAAACAACCTAGATGCCGTGTGCCTGATCTGTGTACTCACATTCTAATCTCCCCGTAGAAAGATTTCTCGCTTTTCTCTTCCTTTTGACCTTCTGTCTTCACTTCTTCTGCAAATCCTTCCTTATTTCACTTATCACTTTCATATGCCAACTCTTACATATCATATTGTACCATAATTATATATCTCTGTTTGAAGGAAGAATTTGTTTTCTTGCATATGGTTGGTACTTCATATGACTTAATATGGGTAAGAGTTGGAATTTTACAAGAATTGGTTTTTTATTCTTTATTAGTCGAATTATTTGAAAACATTGGCTTTTTTTGGACTTTTTAAAGTAGCGATCCTGGTGTGCACAGAAAGGGAGTAAAGAAAAAGAATGATGACAAATGGACACCGGAAGAACGTGTGATTGCACCAATATTTGAAAAGACCGATTCACTAACTGGTGGCCTGCTGCACGTGAATGATGACGGCATTTTAAGGGAAGTGGATCAAGATGATGGCAGGTAACATGGACAAATTCTTTATTTCTAGGGGAAGAAATATTAGCACTGAATACTTCTTCTGGAAATAGAGCAGCATAATATAGTATACAGGCCAAGAGAAGAGAATCCTCAACTCTACTGGATGAACACTGCAGAAAGGTTAAGGAGAGGATTCGTGGCTTTGGCCAGAAGTCATTTCAGTAAATAGTCCACTTGGAAGCTGGACTGTAGTGAATACACATAAACAGCTCTGTAGGGAATACTTACTGGGACAGGCAATGGAGACCTGGATGGTAACTGAAGAGGAATGTGGAGTTCAAAAGAGTTTCTTGTTTTATGTTAAGAGGGGAGCTTGTAGAGTGTGTATGCTCTTGGAAATGAGCCAGAGGAGGAAGTGTTTCCTGAGTTTAATCTTATTTGCATTTCCCAATTAGAAAGCTTATTGATTGTATGACATTATCTTTAAACTATTACAATAAGTTAATTGTACATTATTATTATTATACATTATTATTATGTACATATGTACTTCTGTTCATATGTAGATTTTGGTAAGGCCTTGTTCATTGGCTCTGAAGCATAATTTTCTTATGTAAATGAATACGTAGATGATTACTTAAGTTAATTCTATCATACATAGATTTTTTAAAATTATATAATCATGAATTTACAAATACTTAGGTTATACTGAATAGGATTTAATCATTCCTTGATGATTCTAGTTGATAGTATCATCGTGGGTAGCTATGATTTTGTAAGGTGCTCTGAAACATCACATCATATTAACTTCATAGTTGTTTATAGCTTCCAGGGAAAAGGGGAGGATTTTGTTTATTTTCAATAGAAACAATTAACAATCTTTTACAGTTTATTACTTTGGATGATAAAGATCTAAATGACAAAACCATGCTTCCTGTACTAAAAGTTTCATTAACACATATTATGTGCTCAATAAGTGTATGTCAGATGCATAAAGAAACAGCAGAATGGTTGAATGAATGTGTATTGATGAATTTCTTTACAAAAAACAAATCTTTATTGAAGTAGATTTCCAATATTGCCTACATCTAAAGTCTTTTTGTTTTGTTAGAAATATGTTTTAAGATTCAGAATTATCATTTGTAGTTATAGCTAGACATGAAATAATAATATAGATTCATTTGGTATCATATTACTTAAAAAGACTTTTCAATATCACTTTCTCAGCATATTTTGGAACAGCAGTGTTCAGGCCAGATTTCCTGGCTTTGAATTCTGGGCTGTTGGTGAACTGCTGTGTGGTCTTGGGCAAGTTCTTCAGCCTTTCTTTGCTCCATTTCTTCCTAACTAAAGGATCTAATATATTACCTATCTCCCAGAATGATCGCGAGGATTAAAACGCCTTTAAGACATGTCAAATGCTTGTAATAATGCATAGCCGTTGCATAATAAGCCCTCAAAAAGCTAATATCATGGTGATAAAAAATGGGTTTCTTTCTTATAAGGACTTAGGGAATACTTCCGAAATAGGTTTTATTGCCATAAAAGTTAGTTCTTATTAAAAATGACAACTGCAAAAAACCCTGGTATACTGCTTCTATCACATAACGCAAGTAGTGTTAGGTTTTTCCTTTTCCTTTGATCTAAATTTAATGTTTTATTAATATTACAGGTGTATTTTCTTTGTCCTTTAATGCTACTCTTTTTTGTTGTTTCATCCTTTTATAGAAATTACTTATGAATGCAAAGATGTTATATAAAAAACAAACATTTAGGTATTGTTTATATTTTCAAGTTATTAAATTTTAGCCTGAAAAGAATCATTTTTTTTTTTTAGGCCTGCAAGGAAAACAGCATATGAAAAGAAGAAGGTATAGTAAAAAAAAAATATTAACTTTAAAATATATTATCCTCTAAAAAGTACTTTGTAAAAGGAATAGTGGCAAAATAGAAAATCTTCCTTTGCTGAAGAGACATTTACTTTGAAAACATAATTTAGAAACTCTGTTGATAAAGTTATCCTGTTGATAAAAACCTGTTCTTTTAAGAAGCCTCTGCTTTTGCTTTGATGAAGATATTTATCACCTTTGTACACTTGGTATATTTTATACATATTTTGAGGACTTTGTGAACCAGTATTATTTATGTGTAGGTCAAAGAACAAATTAATTACGTGAATGACCTTGATAACCTAACTCAATCATCTGAAACTGCTTCTGAGGATGGCGACATGCTTTACTCTAAAAATTCTCTGTTGCCATCTGGCAGGTGGCTGAGGGTTGTGGACCCCCTCCCTCTGTGCCCGTCAGCCTTCCAGGCCACCTGCCCCATGAACAGCTCAGAGCTGGCTCCACTTTCCCAGCTGGGTTCTCCCTCACAGTAGAGTCCTCAAGGAAGGTGTGTTTAACTGGCATCCTCAAGAGGTGCAGGAATGCTCCCTGTGGATTTTTTCCAGCAGTTGGTAGAAACCAAACACTCTTGAAGTTGATTGTCCTTCATTCTGCAGAGCTCCCAAGTGGCATCTCAAAGCAGAGGAATTCACTCCCCCACCCAATGTCCCTCTCAAACACGGACCGGGTCCCATCCCCGAGGTCCTAGCAGCAGATCTCCCACAACGAAAAGCTCTCAGGAAGAGCTTGGGAAAGTAGTATTTGTAATTCAAATCCATTTGTCTACAGCAGTCAGGTAGGGACACACCATGGCCTCATCCAAGGAGAGGCCTTTAATATTTTCCATAGGAATTGATCTCAAAATTTTTGCGACTGTCTCGCAGAGCCGGGACCCTGATTGTGGTTTAGGCCAGGACTGTGTGTGCTCCACCGACGACTGCATTACCCGACCAAAAGTCCCTGTGCTCTGGAGTGAGCGTGTCAGTCACTCCATGCACGTCATCACCTTCAGTGTCTAAATCAGAGTCTGTTCTTGGCTCCACTGTCATTTTTTTCACTAGTACCCTATCAACGGCCTTTTCATATCATTTGCAGTTTTCAATTAATAAAAACTGAGACATCAGTTGTAAAAATACTTTTGTACACTTTAAAAAGTTGTTTCTTTAGAATAAACTTATAAAAGTCCCCCTCCCACCAAGGAAAAAAAGTAAAAAAACCTCTTGCTACTAACAGTAGCTATTCTGGCATTTGGTCGTGATTTCCCTTCCTTGATAGATGATTTAGGTTAGTTTATCACTTCCACTAAAGGTAAGGAGGAAACTACAGGCAGTTCAGAGACCACACTTTGGAAGTCATTCTTGTACTTGTGAGCAAATGACCCTCTGCTCTGTGTAGTGTCCTGTGTCAGTGCAAGGAACTTCTGAAAACAGTGATAGATGTGCCATAGTGTACATTTAGTGATCATTGTTTGTCATTGTATTTCCCCCATCTTACTAATTTAAACAGTATGAAGAGAGAATGAAAGTTATTGCAAATAATCTCATGATTCTCTAAGAAGAGCTCTCTAAATTTTACCTTATTTACCATTAGTGTATATACCATGAATGAAATAGGAGGATTATTTTGTACTGATATGTTTGTACTAGAGAAGTAACTGTGGTTTGATGTAAGAGGACTAACAGAGTCAGAAGACCTGATGAAAAGCCTGCAGCTTACTTATATAGTTTTAACGTCTTCCTTTCCAGAATCATTATAGCTAATGAGTTAATTGATGTTTGTAGAAGTGCTTAGTATAGTTGTCAATAGGTATAAGCCTTACAATTGCCTATTAAAATGTTAGAAAGGTAGCATATTCTTAAGAAAATAATTTTTGTATGAAATTTCATCTATTTAAATATATACAGAGCTAAGGCTCTTACTTGAAGTAGCTGTATAGGAGGTATCAGATGCAGTGGTTTTAAAGGTAGCGAGTGGTGTTGTTATGGAATTATAATTGATTTACAATATTGTGTTAGTTTCAGGTATACAGCACAGTGATTCAGACATATATGTATATGTGTGTGTATATTATATAAATGGGGCTTCCCTGCTGGCTCAGACAGTAAAGAATCCACGTGCAATGCAAGAGACCTGGGTTTGATCCTTGGGTCAGGAAGATCCCCTGGAGGAGGAAATGGCAACCCACTCCAGTATTCTTGCCAGGAGAATCCCATGGACAAAGTAGCCTGGTGGGCTACAGTCCATGGGGTCGCAAAGAGTTGGACATGACGGACTAACACACATACACATACACACACACACACACACACACACACATATTCCTTTTCAGATTCTGCTTGTAGAATATTAAATGGAGTTCCTTATGTTGTACAGTAGATCCTTACTGGTTATTTTATATACACTTGTCTATATATAAAATGGTATATGTTAAACCCAACCTCCTAATTTATCCCTTCCCCTGCCCACTTTCCTGTATGGTGAGTAAGTTTGTTTCCTATGTCCGTGGGTCTCTTTCTGTTATGTCATAAGTTCCTTTAGATCCCACACATAAGCAACACGACTGGTCTTTGTCTGACTTACTTCACTGAGTGTGGGCATGTCTAGGTCCATCTTTGTTGCTGCAAGTAGCATTATTTCATTCTTTTTATGGCTTCGTACTCTTCCATTATATAAATATACCACATCAGATACGATTTTTAAGTGTAGTCAGATCTATAAATCTTTTAAGCTTTCTGTGTTTGTTGTAATTCAGAGAAAAGCCTTTCCAGTTCTGAGCTTCTTGAAAAGTCCCTTGGGCTTTCTTTTTCCTTTCATGGATTCATTGTCTTCAATTAAATTTTTGAACCTTTGGGAATTTCTGCTTGTATAAGGTCTGAGGTTTGTATCGAACCTCATTTTTTCCATTTGGAGATCCACTTGGTGCAGTCTTTTCACTGTATAAACATACAGGTTAGTCTTGCATTTCAGAGGAAATGATGAAATGTCATTTTATTGAGTACTAACTAAAAGTCTCCTTTGTCTCACTTAGGTTTCTGATAGTGGGAGAAAAGCAAAAGGTCTGTTGCGCGAAAACCACATGCAGGATGAAATTGCCATGGCAAGACTAGGAATAGACACAGTGAACAATCAGAACCAGGAAAAAGAAAAGAAATGTTTTGAGGGTATTGAAATTGTAGAAGGAGAGAATGATTATCCTCAAGAGGCAATAAAATTGAACAAGGAAACGTTGACAAAGGCCATATTCCAGCATACTGGCCAGCTTAACGTTCCAGTAGCTGAAAATACAATGCTAAACCCTGAGCTGGAAAATGCAAAACAAAGCAAACAAAGACTGGAAACAGAAGTGGAATCCTACCGTTTTAGACTGGCTCCTGCCACACATGATCATGATCAAGGTCAGACATCACAAAGAGACCTGGAACTTGCCTCCCAGAAAGCAAAAGATAAGAGGTTACGCTTGCAGGACCAAATGAAGTCCGATATGGCTAACCTGAAAAGTGACAATGAGATGCTTTCCCAGCAACTTTCTAAAGTGAAAAATAAATTCAATCAGCTAAAAATCAAGCTGCATCAGACGACAGATGATCTCAGAGAAAAGACTTTGATGTTAGAACGTGTCCAGAGAGACTTACGCGAAGCACAGTGTCAAAAGCAGGTTATTGAACACATGTTCAATGAACAAGGCAAAGTGAATGAATACCTTGGAAAGCAGGAATCCTTAGAGGAAAGATTATCTCAACTCCAGAGTGAAAACATGTTGCTCCGACAGCAACTGGATGATGCACAAAACAGAGCCGACAGTAATGAGAAGATAGTTATTAGCATCCAAGACCAGTTTCAGCAGACTTTGAGAAAACTTCAGGCTGAACGTGAGGAACAAGGTCTGATGCTGGAGGAACGAAACAAGGAGTTAATCAACAAATGGAAGCATGCAGAAGAGAGAATGTGTCAGTATGAAAATGAGAAAGCAGAAGGAGAAGTAAGTATCCAGAAGGAGAAATAATTCTCAGATTTCCTGAAAGAAAATTCAAAGTGATTCTTAATTCTGGCTAAATGTTGAATCTAGCTGAATATAAAAAATACACGGGCTGTGAATCTATGGTCTCTAAAACAGACTAAAAGCACACCTTGTATCCAGCAAATAAAAATTAGACCCGAGAGATGCTTCACTTTGAGTAGAGACATCGTGTCGCTTATGAAATGTTTAAGAGATTAAGTTCTAAATTTTTAATATAGACGGGTATTAGTAATTTACTATTCAGATAATAATTTTAATCTCTATGTAACCACATGTCAGTATCATGATGAAGCAGATAAAAGAAACGCTCAAACCTAAACTGAATATTTTGAAATTAAGCTTCAGTTACATGGATTACCCTGACAGTCAATTCCAGGTTTCCCAGATGCTATTACTTATATATCCTACTTTGGCTTCAGTAGCTTGTCATACCTTTTTGTCATATTTGTTGGTATAATTTTAGTTTTATTCATGTAAATTTGAATTAACTTGGAAAACATTTCAGGCTTGAATCATTTATTCTTATGCCTCTCAACTCTTTAAAGAGTTGTCATTAAATTGAGAATTCATTGACAAGTCATTTAAATACACTTGTCATTAAATCATAATTTGGGACTCAAGTGGTGAGCTTTAACCAAGCTCTTCTTGATTTAAACTTCCCACTGCTATTAATGCTATTTACTTAGAACATTTTTACAAACAATTTGCTCCTAATTCTCATTTTAAGGATCAATTACTGTCATTTGAATACCAGTTTGCCCAATAAAAATGGAGGGTGGCAGGATTCGTGAGCAGCAGGAATGGAGTGAGTCAGGGAGAGGGTTGTAGGGGCTGCGGTCTGGAGGCAGGTGGAGGCCAGGTTATCGAGGCTCCTTGAAGGCATGGGAGCAACCTCATTTTTTAAATTTCATTATTCTTTTATATTGGAATATAGTTGATTTACAATTTTGCGTTAGTTTCAGATGTACAGCAAGTTGATTCAGGTATAGGTATACATATATCCATTCTTTTTCAGATCCTTTCCCAAGTAGATGCCTGCAGAATATTATGGTTAGCCAAGGGTAAAGGTGGGGAGGAGGGATAAATTAGGAGTTGGGGATTAACACAGACACACGACTAGATATAAAAGAGATAAGCAGCAAGGGAATGGCCTCATTTTCCTTCTGAGGAAGGAATCTATTGGAAAGATCTGAGCACTGGATTGAATATGTGAAGATCTCTGATGTTAATCGAAGCCTCTAATAAAGAAAGAGGAAAAATGTTTCCACAGTGTGGAATTTTCCACCGCTTGTCCCACCTACACACCTGTTTCGTTCTGGACGTGAGGTGGTGAAGCTCTGCAGATTTATCGGGAGGGGCAGGGTGTGGACAGTGGGGCTGCCTCCTTCGTCTGAGGAACTTAATATCAGGAAGGCCGGTGGGGAGCCCTTCTGGGTCTGTAACCACATTCAGGGAGGAGAAAAGAAGGTGAGTTGCTGTCCATGGTGATAGTTTTCAAAGTACATGTGTTGGAGTCATCTGTTACTAACATAGTGTAATAGTAAAGTGATTTGATAAACTCAGTAACAAAGCATCTTATTAGGCAGTTGTGAGACACCTTCAACAAGAACTGTCTGACAGCTTCAAAAAGCGGTCTGAGTTGGCGGAATCCCTGGACGTCATGTCATATCACTGTGCCAAGTTAGAAGTTGAGGCACAGGATTTAAAGAGCAACTTACATCAACTCACAAGTCAGGTATGTGTGAAATTGAATGTGTCGACAGTTAATACGTAGGATAAAGTGTTTTAGGACGCTCATTTTCATGGACAGCTTTCTTTTTTATTTTCATTACTAGTCATTTACTGTAATTTTATTAATCTTTAAGTGCACTCGTTTCTTAAACTCTGACTTTCATTCTGCCATTTGCATTTATATATATATATATATATATATATTTGTATATTATATACCCTTAGGAAAATGGAGAATTGTGCATCATTCTTCACACAGGTTGAGAGACTTTTTTTTCTATTGAACAATATTTTATTTCTTGATCCCTGTATTACCATGATGAGGCAAGCCAGATAAAATCAGAGGATAGTGTTTAATGGAATGTTCCAGAAAATTATTATTTCTCATCTTCACTTTTGTGAATGGCTGTGGAGTTCTGTATATATTTATTTCATGCATTTCAGAATAACTTGTGCAGAAAGTGTATTATACAAACCAGTTGAAGTTAGGCACTGCCTTCTTTTCTTTTAATTTAAGATACATTGTAAAAGCATGGAGGCACTCAGATGGAGTATAACACATACATCGAATATAGAGAATTAAGAACATTATCTAGATAGTGCCTTTGGAGTTTTAAAAAGCTATTGAGATATAATTCATGTATCATATAATTCACCCATTCCAAGTGTGTAGATCAGTATCTCTTAGTCTAGAGAGGTGTCACCTGTGACCACAGTCAATTTTAGAGCATTTCCATCAGCCCCCCAAAGAAACCCTGCATCCCTTAGCTACCTCCCAAGGCCCCTCCATCTCCCTCAGCCCCAGGCAACCCCCAGTCTAATATCCGTCTCGGGAGACATGCCTCTTCTGGGTGTTTTACATAAATGGAATCATGCAGTATGCTCCTTTGGGATTAGCTTTTCTCATTTGACCTCATGTTTTTGCGGTTCATCCATGGTATAGCACGGATCAGTTCTTCCATTTCTGTTGACTGTCAAACAATAAACAGTACGTGGCTATATTTATCCATTCATAAGTTGATGGAGATTTGGGTTGTTTCCACTTTGCAACTATTAATAATGCTGCTGTGAACATTGGTTTATACATTTCTGGATGGACATGTTTTTATTTTCCTGTGGTTGGATTTTATCCTGAGTTAACTGGCTGATTTCACCTTTTCTTGGCCTTTGCTCAGACTGTCCTTTCTGCCTTCAAAGTTTCTTTTCCTCTTGGGTAGTCCATTTATTCAGACCTGGCGCCCAGTCTCTCCTCCTCCATGGAGCTTTCCTGACTGTCCAGCTCTCATTGAGCCTTTTCTCTTCAGCCCTGTTATGTAGTCTGTGAAGAACAATTTAGCCCTTAATTTTGCATTGTTGTCATTTTTTTCATGAGGGAGAATCTTATCTAGGTATACCTTGTTCTAACAGGGAATATTTATGGATATGCACAGCACTTGTCTTGCATAAATGGAAAACAGTTTAGTTTAACAACTGTTAGGACACAATTAAGTACTTCATCCCACGCCAGTTATTTTTTCTTGAAGATGTTTGTATAGTAAAACTTTTATTAAAATGTATTTTAAGCAACTCAATGTAAAATTGAAAGCGCTTAGTCTAATAGAGGAGAATTGTTCAATTAAATGCTCATCTTTCTACCTGACTCTGGGAGAAAAGTGTAAATTTGCCTTCCTTCATTATGTAGGCAGAAGTGGGATTTACAGATTTCTAGCCTTTCACCAACTGTAAAGTTCTGGGAATAGCTTCGCTGATATCCGTACCTCGTAACCTTAATTTTCTCACCGGAGTACTGGCTAGACATTAACAGTTGTGAGAATGAATTGACTCAGAACTTTGATTTAGCAGTAGAGTTATATTTCCATGGCAGTGACTTCATCCTTCCTCTGACGGTCGTGTAATGTTCTGTACCACTCCATCCAGGAGGTGCTATTTGCATATTAACCGGTGGTCATTGTCCACTGAGTAGTACAGAGAGGAAGGAAGTTGCAAATTACTGTAAGTGGAGAAAAGTACTAGAGTACTAGTTTGTTAGTGGAGTCAGTGAACATTTTTGAAGTCTGAACGCGTGTGTTCTGGGCCTCATGCTCCCCCTTACTGCCCCTTGCAACGGTATGGAGAGTGAGTTCACTGTGATTGTGTAGAAGACCATTTCCGTTGGCATGCCGTCTGCCTGAAGTATCAGATTGTTTTGCAGATAAAATACAGCGACCGTAATAACGCCAATTACAAAGAGCTCTTAGTATCTGCCACGTCCTCTTCTAAATACATTATGTATGCTGCTGCTGCTAAGTCGCTTCAGTCATGTCCGACTCTGTGCGACCCCATAGACAGCAGCCCACTAGGCTCCTCTGTCCCTGGGATTCTCCAGGCAAGAATACTGGAGTGGGTTGCCATTTCCTTCTCCAATGCATGAAAGTGAAAAGTGAAAGTGAAGTCGCTCAGTCGTGCCTGACTCTTAGCAACCCCATGGACTGGAGCCTACCAGGTTCCTCGGTCCATGGGATTTTCCAGGCAAGAGTACTGGAGTGGGATGCCATTGCCTTCTCTGACATTATGTATAGTCCCCAATTTAATCTTCCCAGCATCCCACTGAGGTTGATGCTACCATTATCCCCATTTTATGGATGGAGAAACTGAGATACAGTAAGGTTAAGTAATTTGCCCCAGGACTCACAGCTCAGAACTGATGGAATTGGAACACAGGCCCACGGATTCTGGCTCCTATGTACCTACTGCCTCTCACACTAGTCCCTGAAGCATCTGGTTCTCACCAACAGTAGTGCTAGCTCTCAGAATCACTGGAAGAGCTGTGGTCATTCACAAATGTGGATGTTTAAAGTGATGGCTGATGTGGAGCTTAGAATAAATAAATAAATATATATATATATATATATATGTTTATCTTCAGGTAATTTTCTGTCTTTCCCCATTTGGCCAGTTTATAAATTTGTGTATTTATTTGAGAAAATCTAATTTAAAGCATGAATGATTTTGTGTTTGAGTGCTAAAGGGGAGGTCAGTAATGTACAAAGGGCAGACAGTAAATATTTTCACTTTTTGGACTGTAAGGTATCTATTGTAACAACTCAACTCCGCTGTATGGCAGGAAAGCAGCTGTAAACAATATGCAGATGAAAGAGACAGAAACTGACATTGGCAGATTCACTAGGTCATTAGTAATTAAAACAGTTGTTTTTCTTCCCTTTTTTTTTTTTTTCTTTCTTTTTAGTTGCAAGAAACACAGGATAAAAATGTACAGAGGCCGTGAGATGTGCTGAAAAAACACAGGATCACATCCTAAAGTATGATTTAAAGCAGCACAGAAAACAACTTAAATATAAAGCAGATAAACAGTATAATATGAGAATTAGATCAGTAATGATAATAAAAAACATCATTGTGAAGCTGGGTAACATTTCAGCTTTGAGCTGTTTTGAGATGCATAATTTTCCCCCATTATTTCCATATTTTGCACATTATCCACAAGTGAAAAGTGAAAGTGTTAGTCACTGAGTCGTGTCCGACTCTTTACAACTCCATGGATATAGCCCACCAGGCTCCTCTGTCCATGGAATTCTCCAGGCAAGAATCCTGGAGTGGCTTGCCATTTCCTTGTCCAAGGGATCTTCCTGACTCGGGGATTGAACCTGGGTCTCCTGCATTGTCGGCAGATTCTTTACCGTCTGAGCCACCAGGGAAGCCAATTATCCACAAAACACAACTAGAAAAACAGTGCGGTTGCCAGATCATTTACTTTTCAAAATTCTAACAACCTATGTAATGGAACCTGCAGATGTTTGTTCAGAAACAGTGTGGTATTTTAAAAATACCTTTTAAAAGTCCCTGTGAAGGACTGCCGTGACAGTCCACTGGTTAAAACCATGCCTTCCAATGCAGAGGGTTTGATCCCTGGTTGGGGAGCTAAGATCCCATGTGCCTCCCAGCCAAAAAACCAAAACATAAAACAGAAGCAATATGGCAGTAAATCCATAAAGACTTTAAAAATGGTCCACATTCAAAAAAATCTTTAAACAAAAAACCCTATGTGTGAGAATCATTGTTTTAAAATCTGCATTTTAGGCTTGAAATGGAAAATACCGAGTTACAAACTACAGTCAAAAAGCAAGCGGGCAGAATCAAACAGCTTCAGGAAAACCTGTTAAGCATAAGATCGGTAAGTCAACCTCTTAATTTCTGTCATACTGAGGAAGAGTTTTAACTTTTTAATAGTAATATATAAGAATATTTTAGACAACGTGAAAAGTCTCATTGATTAAAAAGTTTATGGTATTTTTACTGATACTGCTTGCTACTAATAGCATAATTACTCTTTAGAGAAGAAATGGACTGAATTCATAAAATTAATGATTTTTGTAGTAAGATTTTAATTTTAAAGATTGTGACAATCCAGTCCAAAAGCAATATTTTATATAGAAAATATTTTGTGTGTTCATTCCTCTGTCAATGAAATCAGGGTTTTTCCACTTTCTGGCTGTTATTAATAATGCTGCCTTGAACATTGGTACACAAACATCTGTTAGAGTCTAGAAATTTGAGTAATGATTTGATTGAGAATTCTGAGTATCTCTTGTAATCCTAACCCTTCTGTGAGATTTTTGAGAATGAATCATTTTTAATATTGTAGCTTATTCTCTTCACCAGGAATGAATACTACGTCTGTATAGACAGTGTTTCTGAAAGAATGCATTTTTCCTTTGTTGGATTTTTTTTTTAAAGAGCTGGGGTATGCATGGGGATTTTTCAAAGATTGCTTTAGTAAGATGATATTTATCCTGGAATATCTTGAACCACTGATGAAAATTATTTTAGAGCATCTTTAGAAAGTAAAATGTAAATATAGCCACACTTTAAAAAAACTTCACTAGCATTTAGTATTTTATGTGTCAGTTCAGTTGCTCAGTCGTGTCCGACTCTGTGACCCCATGGACTGCAGCACACCAGGCTTCTCTGTCCATCACCAACTCCCAGAGCTTGCTCAAACTCATGTACATCGAGTTGGTGAAGCCATCCAACCATTTAACCTGTCGTCCGCTTCTCTTCCTGCCTTCAATCACGCCCAGCATCAGGGTCTTGCGCAATGTCTCAGTTCTTCGCATTGGAGCTACAGCTTCAGCATCAGTCCTTCCAGTGAATATTCAGGACTGATTTCCTTTACGATTGACTGGTTTGATCTCCTTGCAGTCCAAGGGCCTCTCAAGAGTCTTCTCCAACACCACAGTTCAAAAGAATGAATGCTTTGGTGCTCAGCTTTCTTGATGGTCCAAATTTCACATGCATCCATGACTACTGGAAAAACCATAGCTTTGACTAGACAGACCTTTGTCGGCAAAGTAATGTCTCTGCTTTTTAACATGCTGTCTAGGTTGATCATAGCTTTTCTCCCAAGGAGTGAGGGTCTTTTAGTTTCATGACTGCAGTCACCATCTGCAGTGATTTTGGGCCCAAGAAAATAAAATCTGTCACTGTTTTCATTGTTTCCCCATCTATATGCCATGAAGTGATGGGACTGGATGCCATGATCTTCGTTTTTTGAATGCTGAGTTTTAAGCCAGATTTTTCACTTTCCTCTTTGCCTTTCTTCACAAAGCTTTTTAGTTCCTCTTTGCTTTCTGCCATAAGGGTGGTGTCATCTGCATATCTGAGGTTATTTATATTACTCCCAGATATCTTGATTCCAGCTTGTACTTCCTCCAGCCTGGCATTTTGCATGATGTACTCTGCATAGAAGTTAAATAAGCAGGTGACAATATACAGCCTTGATGCATCTTTTCCCAATTTGGAACCAGTCCATTGTTCCATGTTTGATTCTAACTGTTGCTTCTTGAGCTACATACAGGTTTCTGAGGAAGCAGGTAAGGTGGTCTGGCATTCCCATCTCTTGAAGAATTTCCACAGTTTGTTATGATCCACACAGTCAAAGGCTTTGACATAGTCAATAAATCAGAAGTAGATGTTTTTCTGTAATTCTCTTGCTTTGTCTATGATTCAACAGATGGATGTTGGCAATTTGATCTCTAGTTCCTCTGCCTTTTCTAAATCCAACTTGTGCATCTGGAAGTTCTCATTTCACGTACTGTTGAAGCCTCACTGGAAGAATTTTGAGCATTACTTTACTAGCATGTGAGATGAGTGCAGTTGTGCAACTGGTTGAACATTCTTTGGCATTGCTTTTGAGATTGGAATGAAAACTGACCTTTTCCAGTCCTGTGTCCACGGCTGAATTTTCCAGATTTGCTGGCATATTGAGTGCACCACTTTCAAAGCATCATCTATAGGATTTGAAATAACTCAATTCACTTCCTAAGGCCCACTTGACTTTGCAATCCAGGATGTCTGGCTCTAGGTAAGTGATCACACTGTTACGGTTATCTGAGTCATGGAGATCTTTTTTGTATAGTCCTTCTGTGTATTCTTGCCACCTCTTCTTAATATCTTCTGCTTCCGTTAGGTCCAACAATTTCTGTCCTTTAATGTGCCCATCTTTGCGTGAAATGTTCCCTTGGTATCTCAAATTCTCTTGAATAGATCTCTAGTCTTTCCCATTCTATTGTTTCTCTTTATTTCTTTGCCTTGATCACTGAGGAAGGCTTTCTTATCTCTCCTTGCTATTCTTTGGAACTCTGCATTCAGATGATTCTATCTTTTCTTTTCTCCTTTGCCTTTAGCTTCTCTTCTTTTCTTAGCTATGTGTAAGTCCTCCTCAGACAACCATTTTGCCTTTCTGCATTTCTTTTTCTTGGGGATGGTCTTGATCACTGCCTCCTGTACAATGTCACAAACCTCCATCCACAGTTCTTCAGGCACTGTCTATCAGATCTAATCCCTTGAATCTGTTTGTCACTTCCACTATATAATCATAAGGGATTTGATTAAGGTCATACCTGAGTGGTCTAGTGATTTTCTGTACTTTGTTCAATTTAAGTCTGAATTTGGCAATAAGGAGCTCATGGTCTGAGCCAGTCAGCTCCTGGTCTTTTTTTTTTTTTTTTTTGCTGATTGTACAGAGCTTCTCCATCTTTGGCTGCAAAGAATATAATCAGTCAGACTTTGGTATTGACCACTTGGTGATGTCCATGTGTAGAGTCGTCTCTTGCGTTGTTGGAAGAGGGTGTTTTGGTATGACCAGTGCAGACTCTTGGAGGGCACAAAGAAAGCCTTGTGTGCACCAGGAGCCAGGAGAAAGGAGCAGTGTCCCCACAAGAGACTGAGCCAGACTTGCCTGTGAGTGTCCAGGTGTCTCCTGCAGAGGGGTGGGTCGACAGCGGCCTGCTGGGGGTCAGGGGCACTGAATACAGCAGTGCATGAACAAGTCCTTTTGAAAGAGGTGGCCATTACTGTCATTACCCCTACCATAGTTTGACCTCAGGCCAAACAACAGGGAGACAACACAGGCCCACTCATCAACAAAAACTTGGATGAAAGATTTACTGAGCATGGCCCTGCCCATCAGAATAAGTCCCCACAGTCAGTCTCTCCCATCAGGAAGCTTCCATAAGCCTCTATCCTTATCCCTCAGAGGGCAGACAGAATGAAAACCACAATCACAGAAAACTAACCAAGCTGACCACATGGATCACGACCTTGTCTAACTCAATGAAACGACGAGCCATGCCATGTCGGGCCACCCAAGGTGGAAGGGTCGTTCTGGAGCACTCTGACACAACGTGGTCTGCTGGAGAAGGGAATGGCAAACCACTTGAGTATTATTGCCTTGAGAACCCCATGAACAGTATGAAAAGGCAAAAAAATAGGATACTGAAAGATGAACTCCCCAGGTTGATAGGTGCTCAATATGCTACTAGAGATCAGTGGAGAAATAACTCCAGAAAGAATGAAGAGATGGAGCCAAAACGAAAACAACGCCCAGTTTTGGATGTGACTGGTGATGGAAGTAGAGTCCGAAGCTGTAAAGAACAATACTGCATAGGAACCTGGAATGTTACGTCTATGAATCAGGGTAAATTGGAAGTGGTCAAACAGGAGATGGCAAGAGTGAACATTGACAATTTAGGAAAACTTCTCAAGCAGAGTTGGAAAAATATAAGAAACTCTACCTAGAAGAACTAAAAGTTAGAAAGTCATTGGAAAATAAGTTAGACACGTAAGTCAAAACACAGAATCACAAAATAAATTTAGTTCATTAATTTGTCTCTAAAGCCTAATTTTTATAGAGCCAGGTTCCTGAGATGAGTAGGAAGTGAAAGCTAACTAGTCACTGCTAAAGGCACCCGAAGTCAAACTAGTAATACTATATCCTTGTAAGTTTTCCTACACTATGTAAAATCATGGTTGTGAAATCGGGGGAAATGAACATGGGGGTGACTGGCAGGATAATTCACAAAGTGCCTAAAAATAACATGGTGACCTGACTCAGGGCGAGTGTGGAAGATGCAAAGGGCAGATCGCAGCACCTCCAGTGCCTAGTCCAGGTTTCCCTACTATCTGAAAGCGGAGCATTCCTAGGAAGCCTTTCATAAACCAAAACATCATAAACCAAAGAAGCAGGGACCCGAGGACACGTTCTGCTCGTAGATGCATAAAATGAATATGCACGAGTAAAGCACAGGTGCTCCCACACAAGGTTCGGGGGTGTGGAGACTTGACGCTGAGAGGTGGGGTGTCCCTCCCGGGGAAGGAGCTCGGTGGGGCCGGTCTCCCTGCTTGTGGAACACGATGCCTCTCACTGTAAAAACATGCACTGAACATCGTTTCAGTTTTTTGCCTTTTTAAATGAAACCAAAAATCCTCTTCAGATTTTTTTTTATTATTATGAAAAACAGGTGCCTATGTAGGCCCTTCGTAGAAGTGAAGTAACATAAAATGAACTTTGGGAAAGCAGGGGATGCTTGAAATTGTTCCTGGAGCTGTTTTAGCCCTTTTCAGTCTCACCCAATGACTTTCTCATCCTACCCTCGAGATTGTGGCTCTAGGTGATTCCTCAGAGCCAAATGCTTAATTTTTCTGAGGTCACGAGTGAAACATTTATACTAGGGTGGTGAAAGCAAATACTTGAACGTGGCTTTGAGGGATGGGGTGTTTCTTCATTCCTTAACTCTTTCCTGGAGGCAGCTGTGTCCCAGAGGGCAGCAGATATCATTGTGAGGCCACATCCCTTTCTCTCTGACACCCTTTCTCTCCTCTCCCAACTGTGACTTGTTAGTTGAGGAGCCCCAGACACATGTGTACTTCTTTAGAACATGTTTACAACTATCATTGTTTACAATGATAGTTTAGGGAATCGTGCTGTAAAGAGCAATATTGCATAGGAACCTGGAATGTTAGGTCCATGAATCAAGGCAAATTGGAAGTGGTCAAACAGGAGATGGCAAGAGTGAACATCGACATTCTAGGAATCAGCGAACTGAAATGGACTGGAATGGGTGAGTTTAACTCAGATGACCACTATATCTACTACTGTAGGGCGGGAATCCCTCAGAAGAAATGGAGTAGCCATCACGGTCAACTAAAGAGTCCGAAATGCAGTTCTTGGATGCAATCTCAAAAACAACAGAATGACCTCTGTTCATTTCCAAGGCAAACCATTCAATATTACAGTAATCCAAATCTATGCCCCAACCAGTAATGCTGAAGAAGCTGAACGGTTCTATGAAGACCTACAAGACCTTTTAGAACTAACACCCAAAAAAGACGTCCTTTTCATTATAGGGGACTGGAATGCAAAAGAAGGAAGTCAAGAAACACCTGGAGTAACATGCAAATTTGGCCTTGGAATACGGAATGAAGCAGGGCAAAGACTAATAAGAATTTTGCCAAGAGAACACACTGGTCATAACACCCTCTTCCAACAACACAAGAGAAGACTCTACACATGGACATCACCAGATGATCAACACCAAAATCAGATTGATTATATTCTTTGCAGCCAAAGATGGAGAAGCTCTGTACAGTCAGCAAAAACAAGACTGGGAGCTGACTGTAGCTCAGACCAGGAACTCCTTATTGCCAAATTCAGACTTAAATTGAAGAAAGTAGGGAAAACCACTAGACCATTCAGGTATGACCTAAATCAAATCCTTTATCATTATACAGTGGAAGTGAGAAATAGATTTAAGGGACTAGATCTGATGGACAGAATGCCTGATGAACTATGGACGGAGGTTCGTGACACTGTACAGGAGACAGGGATCAAGACCATCCCCATGGAAAAGAAATGCAAAAAAGCAAAATGGCTGTCTGGGGAGGCCTTACAAATAGCTGTGAAAAGAGAAGCGAAAAGCAAAGGAGAAAAGGAAAGATATAAGCATCTGAATGCAGAGTTCCAAAGAATAGCAAGAAGAGATAAGAAAGCCTTCCTCAGGGATCAATGCAAAGAAATAGAGGAAAACAACAGAATGGGAACGACTAGAGATCTCTTCAAGAAAATCAGAGATACCAAGGGAACATTTCATGCAAAGATAGTCACAACAAAGGACAGACACGTATGGACCTAACAGAAGCAGAAGATATTAAGAAGAGGTGGCAAGAATACACAGAAGAACTGTACAAAAATGATCTTCACGACCAAGATAATCACGATAGTGTGATCACTCACCTAGAGCCAGACATCCTGGAATGTGAAGTCAAGTGGGCCTTAGAAAGCATCACTACGAACAAAGCTAGTGGAGGTGATGGAATTCCAGTGGAGCTCTTTCAAATCCTGAAAGATGATGTTGTGAAAGTGCTGCACTGAATATGCCAGCAAATTTGGAAAACTCAGTAGTGGCCACAGGACTGAAAAGATCAGTTTTCATTCCAATCCCAAAGAAAGGCAATGCAAAGAATGCTCAAACTACCGCACAATTGCACTCATCTCACACGCTAGTAAAGTAATGCTCAAAATTCTCCAAGCCAGGCTTCAGCAATATGTGAACCGTGAACTTCCAGATGTTCAAGCTGGTTTTAGAAAAGGCAGAGGAACCAGAGGTCAAATTTCCAACATATGCTGGATCATGGAAAAAGGAAGAGAGTTCCAAAAAACTATCTGCTTTATTGACTATGCCAAAGCCTTTGACTGTGTGGATCACAATAAACTGTGGAAAATTCTGAAAGGATTTAGAATAGGATGGGAATACCAGACCACCTGACCTGCCTCTTGAGAAACCTGTATGCAGGTCAGGAAGCAACAGTTAGAACTGGACATGGAAAAACAGACTGGTTCCAAATAGGAAAAGGAGTACGTCAAGGCTGTATATTGTTGAGATAGAGACAAAAGTGAGCTTCATTTAAAATTTTTTCATGTTTGCTTGAACTACAAATTTAGAAACATTCTACAATTGCTCAGAAAAATATTTTTTGTAAATCTCCTTGCTTCTCATGAGGAGGGTAGGAGTATAAGTCCTCCCCTTGAAACTTCAGGCTGAGGAAATGAAGTTCATCTGTAATTTCTGACCAGATTTATAGTTGAGATTACACTCATACTTTTTGTATATAGCAATTAAAGATGAGAGCTCAGATAGAAGTAGGCTAAATAGTAAAGAGAGATCTTATTTGTGTTTTAAATTTTGTCCTAAATAACTCAAAATGTGGATAATTCATTGTGCTGACTCATTTTAATAAACCAGGTTTTATCAGGAGGAAACGAACATCCTTTTAAAACTAATCTCTTCAGTTTTGGCCTGCTTGATTCAACTAAAGATTTTCAAGTTTCCTGTCCTGTGTTTAAAAAATATCTATGCTTTAAAAATTAACTATATCGACTGCTACAAATAGGAGTTGGATATTGATTTATTTTTGTTCACACATTTAAGACATATAATTTAAAACATTTATTAAATGCTACAAGAATTACTGAACTATGTAACAAGGTTTTACATATTCATTTTCTCTATGTTATAGTTAAAAATCTATATGTGTTTTCTTAATCTGAGGAAGTAGCTGGCATAGGACCCTAGACTCTTTTGTAGAATTGTAACTTTGACTACATCAATGACTCTCGTACCTTAAAAACAATCTTTCTTTTAAAAAAAACCTTCTGCACAGAACCATATTATATAAAAGAGACAAGTATAGAGTCATTTAGCTAAAGGAGTGGCCAGAGACCATGCACCTGTGACTTCTCTGTTCCTCAACCCTTCAGTGACCCCCATAGGACCTTCCCCTTCTATGGGACATAGTTCAGAAACTAACACTGTGAGAGAATCCTTCTCGCTAAACACCTTTAGAATTAAAACTTGCCGGTACATTGTTTTCTTGTGTATGATTTTCTCACCTTTCTATGTCTCGCTAAATGGAAAAGTTTAAAGAAAACTGCAGATGTGTTCTTCTTATTAATATTCGACTTCAAACTACTTCATTTGAACATGATCCTCACCTAGAAATCAAAATAAAGGTCTCGGAAGTACATATTTAGGGCAGGAGCTGTTAAGGGAGAAGATGGTGATCTTGTGCATCATTACCAGGATTATGGGTCATTCCCTAATTCTCTGAAATTATGTGTACTCAATAGACTGATATTTATTATACTTTTTATCAGATTAATCTAAATAGCATTCCATATATATGTTCTCTGTTATCTAAAAGCAGAATAAGTAGGAATTCATTTTCTTTTATTTATGTGATTATTTTTCTACCTAAGTAATCTTCAAGTTAGGTCTAGTCTCAAAGTATTATTTAAATGTCACATGTAGGAAATTATATGTCATTTCTATGATAATATCTCTTGTTTAACTTAAACAGAATATTTGACTTATTTCAGATGCAGCAGGAGTTGGACAGGATATAACTAGAGAACTAGAAGAAGGTATGTTGCCAAAACGTATGAATTAAATTTAGACATTGATTTCTGAAATACATGGTAAACAGTCAGTGGCATCTCTTTCCATTGTTTGGATAACAGTTGCTATCTTAAATATTTTTTCTTACATATAGCTAATGAAAAATGTGAGAGCATGAGCAGTCATAGTGAAAAATTCCTTCTTCCTCATTTATTCACCATGTTCCATTGCTTGAAAAACAAGCCCCAAAGGTCTATGTATTTCTTTTATTTCTGGCTATTTCCTTCTTCTGCTGCCTCCATCCCTGTGGAACTATCCACCTACACCCTGACACTATTCTCAGAATACGTGGAGTTCATCAGCGTCTCAAGTGTCTGATAGTGGTTACGGTTAGGAACCCAGACTGAAGCAGTCATGTTTGTGTAGCTGTCACCTGATGGGTGACTTTAAAACTCCTCTGTTGTTGACTTTGTCACCAGTTTATCTTTCATCCTCAGGAAAAGCTCCAAACACCCACCTCAATTTGGGTCCTGCCAAAGTAGTTGCCCTTATCTCTTTACCACCCTCCTCTGCCCCTCAACTCTGCATCTAACCAGCCAGACTGTGTAGGATCCCACAGGTGTGCTTCCTCACCTCCGGTCTTTGTACATGTTTCTCCCCTCTACCTCTTGTACTTTCTCCTGTCCTTCAGATAGCTACTTACATATCACCTCCACCAAAAAGCTGGCAGTACTGACACAAGGCTGGCTGTCCCTTTTGAGTGCTCCTTGTGCCATCTTTTATATCTGTCTTAGTATTTATGACTCTGTGTGGAAATCGGCTGTTCATGTATTTTTCCAGCTTAGGGCATATCATTTTTCAGGGTGGACTGGGTCACCTTCATCTTGTAATTCCAGTGCTTGTCACAGCACCTTTGCACGTAGTTATCGAGTAAATGAATGAAGAATGAGAAAACCAGAAGCCCAGATACTCAGCCACATGTGCGACCATGAGCGGATTATATAACTGTAATCTTGTTTTTGTGTTGTGTCATCTATAGATATATTTCATTCTTCAGAACACTTGGAAAGGTCTCAATTTTGTTTTGTTTTTTTCTTAACTAACACTTAGTTAACTCAGGTATTTTAGGTAAAGAATATAATTCTTTCCTTTTCCTTCCAGTTGATGCTGAATTTGCATCTAATTCCTTTAGAGTGTCTCCTTGAGGATCTACAGATGGGTCAAATGTATATGAGGACCTACTATGGAAAACATCACAAGAATATGTACAGACTTTGAAGAAAAAAGATATGATTTGAATGATGAATAGTAAAAGTTTCCCTACAGGACTGTTTACATGAAGTTTTCATTGTTTCCCATTAAACCTGATGAGAAATTCTTTATTAAAGGAAAATATTTTCATATTATGTGTGTATGATCACAATGTATATGGTATTTTTTTTTTTGTATATGGTATTTTAAGTGATGTTTCTCTGCATCTAACTTAGCAGACTTAAAAGCCAGCACTGTTGAGTTTTCCATATTCAAAGTGATACTGTTAGTCACTCAGCCATGTCGACTCTTTGTGATCCCATGGACGAGCCCGCCAGGCTCCTCTGTCCATGGAATTCTCCAGGCAAGAATACTGGAGCAGGGAGCCATTCCCTTCTCCAGGGGATCTTCCAGTCCCAGGGATCAAACCCAGGTCACCTGAATTGCAGGTGGATTCTTTACCATTTGAGCAGCCCTTTATGAACTCAAACCCTAGTATCAGCTGTTTAAACAGCACCCAAACAACCAGACTTGTCATTAATATTTAGTGGTGTTGATTGATAGCTTTTTTGTATTTTCTAGTTTTTATCACTATATATAGATCTAAAGATTTAGATACTTATGGCTACCATCAATGTTATGGCTACCATCAATGTTTTGATGTACTACAACTTAACAGTGGCATAAAACTTACTATATGTAACTGTAAACATGGATTCATAGGTCTTCCTCATGAAGAAATAAGTTTTGCCTGAGTTTTTGCCTTTGCAATGAATTAACTTTTTTAAAAAATTTATTTTTAATTAGAGGATAATTACTTTACAATATTGTGATGGTTTCTGCCATACATTGACTTGAATCGGCCATAGGTATGCATATGTCCCCTCCCTCTTGAACCTCCCTGTCACCTTCCTCCCCATTCCACCCTTCTAGGTTGTCACAAAGCACCAACTTTGGGTTCCCTGCATCATACAGCCAATTCCAAAAAGACACATGTACCCCAGTGTTCACTGTAGCACTATTTACAATAGCTAGGACATGGAAGTAACCTAGATGTCCATCAACAGATGAATGGATAAAGAAGCTGTATATTATTCAGCTATAAAAAGAAATGCATTTGAATTGGTTTTAATTGACTTCTGATTTACTTTTGGAAACCGTGTTAAAATGAGAGAAAAGTTCCAAGCGCCAGACATTTTCGCAAAACTCCCCTATCTCCTCCTAAGGTACCATTTATATTTCCTAAATGTTTTTTGTTATAAGTGCCCCTCCTTCCCCAAGTCACCTGTTTTTCAGAAGATGCCTTTATCTCCTACTCCCTGGCATTTACTAAGTAGTATATCAACTCCCGGTTGTAGTCACCCCCTCAAGTCACATTTCTTTGTGAACCTCTGCACGTGGTTGTTATTGTTCTGTCGCTCAGTCACGTCCATCTCTTTGCGACCCCATGGACTGCAACATGCCAGGCTTCCCTGTCCTTCACCATCTCCCGGAGTTTGCTCAAACTCAATGTCCATTTAGTCGAAGATGCCACCTAACTAGCTCATCCTCTGTCACCCCTTCTCCTCCGGCCACAATCTTTCACAGCATCAGGGCCTTTTCTAGTAAGTCGGCTCTTCCCATCAAGTGGCCAAAGTATTGGAGCTTCAGCATCAGTCCTTCCAATGAATATTCAGGGTTGATCTCCTTTAGGATTGACTGGTTTGTTCTCCTTGCTGTCCAAGGGACTCTCAAGAGTCTTCTCCAGCACCACAGTTTGAAAGCATCAATTCTTCAGCACTCAGCCTTGTTTACGGTCCAACTCTCACATGTGTACATCATTCCTGGAAAGCTATTTAAATGTTTTTTTCTCATGGTTATCTGCTTTTGTCAATTTAATTGGCAGATTCCCAATAACTGAACCTAAGAGGGTGGAGGAAGTATTTTCCTCACCAACAGTTCCAAGAGCTGACATGTTACTAATGCTCACTTAATCCTTCATCCCCTTGTCTTTCTGTCCTCTCAGTGATCTGACTTGGCAGAACTCCAGTTTCATATGAGACTGATGATCCTTCTCCCCCATCACCCTCTCCAAGGGTCTCAGTGCTGCACTGCCCAGTGATCCTGCTACTTTTATTAATTTGTATCTTCTGATAAGGATTTCAGATCTCTTCTCTACGAACTTCTCACCATGCTTCTCCCCTCTCACTTGTACCAGACAATCTGAGGTCCCACAACACACTTCTTGAAAGGTTCACCTGTATCCCTAGCAGTTCTAGACTGTCTTCCCTTTCTTTCCTCAAAACTACTCCCAAGTCACTGATGACTACCACATCGCTGAATCAAAGCCACACCTTTCCTGCCCTTGTCTATCTGAATTCCTCCTACCTCTTGGCGTTCACTCTAACTGACCTTTTGGAGACACTCCCTCCTTTTGGCTAGGCTTTCAGTATTCATTCCTTTTATCCTGAAGGCACGGACAGGTCATTGTGATCAGAGACACAGTTCTTATTAAATATCTCACAGTAAACATACAGGCGTTGCCCCCTCGCCCAGGACTGCACCTGGGGCCGTGTGTTGAGAGCAGGTCAGTTGTTCCACAACAGCAGGTGCAGAACGGAAGAAAACCTTGTCCCTCCTGCTGAGAAGGGCCTTCTCCTCTCCTGGGAAGGATGTCCTCCTTACTCTGGCCTTTGGTACGTAAGTAAAGGTGTCACCCACCCCAAAAAGGGTCCTTCTGCCCAGTGTTTCTCCGCCAATGGAATGAGTTGTGTTGAGAAGCAAAGGAACTGAGAAGTGGGAGCACCCACTGTACAGTCCACACTCTCCAACAGGCCATGGGCGGGGCTGCTCCGTAGGGCTCTCATCAGCGGGGGAGTGGGTGGAGTTGGCGGGGTTCTGGGGAGCAGAGATAGGTGCAGCTGCTCCCGGTAATGGGGCTCACAAGGCTCATTGCCACCTTACATTAAGGTGGGTGCAGCGTCTCCGCACACGGCACCCCCAGCCCAAGCAAGAGCATCGGCCAAGCTGGTTCACACCAGGAACTGGGGTTTGAAGAGCCGGAAGCAAGGCCTCTGCAGGAAACACCCAGCAAGCAAGAGAAGTCAGACTACGCACAAGGGAAAGGAGGTTAGTATTTTTATTCCTAATATTGTTTGTTTGTTTGTTTAACCTGGTAACTGTTTATGGGCTTTGCTGATAACAAAATCTCTCCAGGAGCCTGACCTGGAGTCTCCAAGGTTCTGGGCCTCATCCCTTCTTGAAATATAGATTCTTAGGGAGATGGAGCACCTTCGGGGGACCTACTCTGGGCTGTAGGTCTCTCCTGCTCCTTGGGGAGATGAGACTATGAATTCTTTCAGATCGGAGCTATTAATTAGATGAACGGTTGCAGATGTCTGCGCTGAAGAGTCTCAGAAGATCTGGGCTTTTTACAAAACCGCTGAGAAATCCCAGGGAAGTTTATTTCCCCACAATTTCCCTCCTTGTTCCTAGAAGAGTTTTAGGCCGCAATTCAGCCACTGTAACCAGTCCAAGGAAACTTGAAGTTGATGGGCACCAAATCCTTTTGGCTTGTCTTGGGCAACATTTAATCAGCAAGACCCTTACTGAGCAAAAGAAATTGGTCTCAGCCGAAGTCCCCCAAGTCTTAGATTCAGGAATCTAAGCAAGTCCCCCAACATTTTAGGGACTATTTTGGGAAGCAAGGTGGCTTCCTCCTTGGGTTTCTGTATTAACCTTTTCTACCTGATCCAGGGCATTGTAGGGAAGCAAAATTTGTCACCCCAAATGTGTCATCTTTGGCAAGAGAATGATTTTAGGCAGAATATTTTTAAGAAACAAAAGACTCAAAGCCTTTCTTTTGACCGCCTCCTTAAATGTTGAATAGTTTAGATAAAGGGGCTGGCCCAGGAAGACAGCTACTATGAGAGATACTGAGAAAAAATGTGGGCCAGGTGTGGTCAGGGGAACTCCAAATATTTACAGAGAGTTCCAAACACTTGCTTTTCCATCTCCATGTGAATCACCTTCCTCCACATTCTAGTCCCAAACCACTACCCACAGCATCCTCCTCTGTCTCTAGCTGAAGATGGCATTTAAGGTGAGGGTTTCAACCATTCTGGTGAGTTACTCATGTTTTCTGGTTCTCACCCATGTATACAGAAGTATACACGTTGTTAACCTTTTGTTTGCTTTTCTCCTGTTAATCTGTCTCATGTTAAGTCGCTTCTTAACCAGCCAGATGAACCTAGAGGACAGTTTTTGTCCTCCCCCACAGGACACACCTGAGTACAGGGAGTCATGCTCATTTACAACTGGCAGAGACTTTGCCTCGTCTGCAAGGAAGAGATCTCTGGTAAACTGTTACGTATACAGCAGCACCAGCCAGTGAGCTGACGCTCACTTGAAGGCCTTAGACATAAGCAGCATCATCCTGTTACCAAGTCCTGTTGCTTCCTACAGGATGGGCCGATAAATCAAGAGATGAATTATTGGGGCAAGGAATAGCAACTTTGTTTGGAAAGCTGGTAGATCAAGTTAATGGTGGACTCATGTCCCATAAGAACCATCTTGCCTGAGTTAGAATTCAGGCTTGGTTTACACTAAAAGGAGAAAGAGTAAAGTCAAACCTTTCCTGGTTCCCATCAGCCTCTGAAGGGAATGTGTTAATTCCCTTCCTGCAGTCATTGACAGGCGAGCTTGGTCAGGTTGTTTCCTGGGAGGTAAACACAGGTATTTAAGCTTAATCCTTATTATGCAGGGAGGCAAGGCTCCCAGCTAAGAGCAACTATGTATCATATAAGCATAAAGGCAACATCCCTTTAGTGCTGAACTTGTAATAGAATACAAAAGGGTCTTCCCTGTTACAGTTGTTCACTTGAGCAGAAGTCAGGGACAGATTTCATACTGCCTTTTGTGAAAGAAAAACCATGGAGTCTTAACGTTCCCTAATTTGAACAAACTCCATGAGATAGTGAAGGATAGGAAAGCCTGGCGTGCTGCAGTCCATTGGGTCACAAGAGTTGAACATGACTTAACCACTCAACGACAATAATGCTCCCTAAAGAGCTCTCTGAAACAGAGCCAGGAGGCCATTAACGAGTGTGACACAGGCATGTCTCAGCCTGGATGGAATCTGACCTTCCGATCATTTGTTGTCCTAATGAAGTCCTCCAGAATATCTGCCAAAAACTCAAGCTACTTCTTGGACCACCCCTCCCCTAAATAACTTGTGATTCCGTAAGGACAAATATTTCCTGGCTTGTATCAGAGTCGCTCACAGTTCTCATCAGGCAATTTTTGACAACCTGTGGCCTTTTGTCTTCATAAACCCCTGACTCCTTTTTGGAACACTCTTCAGTTTAACCTGAATCTCTGTTTCCCAAATTGCAATTTTTTCCCTTCCAGTTTTATTGAGATGTAATTAACATGCAGCAGTGTATAAGTTTAAGGTATAGAGCATAATGATTTGACTTACAAGATGACTACCACAATGTATTTTACTATAATAATAAACATAACTATATTCCTGCTGCCTGGATACAGTGAAACATAACTAGAGCCACACTGCTAGAATACAGTAGAATTTTTAAGGTTCTCCAGAGGGGGAATAAAGACAGTAGGGGATTCGCTATTTATCTATCCATCTGTCAGGAGACCTGAAATCTGTAGAGTGAGCCAGCAGACTGGAGATTCAGGGAAGAGTTGATGTTGCAGTCTTGAATCTGAATCCCCAGAACAACAGTCGGGGGTTTCTATGCTTCAGACTTGAACTCTTCCACTTTTCGGTTGCTGTTCAGTTGCTAAGTTGTGTTCCACTCTTTGCGACCCCATGGACTGCAGTCTTCAGGGCTCCTCTGTCTACTTCAGGGCTACACTGTCTTTTGGAGTTAGCTCAAATTCATGTCCACTGAGTCGGTGACGCCATCCAAGCATCTTGTCCTGTGCTGCCCCTTTCTCCTCCCGCCTTCAGTCCTTCCCAGCATTAGGGTCTTTTCCGAGCAATCGCTCTTTGCATCAGGTGGCCCAAATATTGGAGCTTCAGTTTCAGTATCAGTCCTTCCAATAAATATTCAGGGTTGATTTCCTTTTGGATTGACTGGTTTGATCTCCTTGCAGTCCAAAGGACTCTCAAGAGTCTTCTCCAGCACAATTTGAAAACATCCTTCCACTTTGACAAACCTCAGTATTTGGGCTTGCAGTCTTCAGCTGATTGGATGAGGCCCATGGACATTACGGGGGGAAATCAGTTTTATTCAAAGTTACTGCTCACATCTAAAATATACCTTCACAAAAACATCTAAACTGACTTTGGAAAAAATGAATGCATTTCTTGTAAACTAGAAAAGGAAAAATATGTGGGTTAGATTTCCTAAGGACAAAAATAATTTTTTAAAAAACGTATATTATTGGAGCATAGCCAACAATGTGGTGAGTTTCAGGTGCACAGCAGAGTGACTCAGCCACACATATACATGTATCCATTCTCCCCCAAATTCAGGGAAGGGTTTCTAAAGGCACTGTTAGGGGTGAGGGTGTGAGATGCCTGATAGCTGGTGTACATCCTTCTGGATTGGTTGGTGGTGAACTAAGTGGGTGATTTTAGGAGTCAGTATCATCAACCATCAGGTTTCAACTGGTCTGGGGTCTACATAGGTGTAGTCAGCATGCAGTTAACTTCTTCCACCTGGTGGGGGTTTCAGTATCTGCAGAACTCCAGGATATGGCTCAGAATGTTATCTACAGCCCTTGAGGAGGAGCTGACTTTGATGCTTTAACTATTGTTGTTTTGTCTTGGACCGTTTTCATTTATTTCAGCATTTTCGCACTTCTCTGATTATGTTTGCTCTTTGGGACTTGGGCAAAGCCTCAGAGGCTAAAGCTTTTCTACCAACAAGAGGCAGGTGCCATGGGGAGGTCTTCACAGTGTTCTGCTCCATTTCCATTAGTTTTTCTTTGTAGTGTGTCCTCCTTTATTTTAAATAGATTCAAGAGGTGGGGGGAATGTTCCTAGTTAGGAGGTTTTCATTCGTTACCCACCTAGTCTGAAAAGTCTAGAAAAATCTATCTTCTTAAAATACTCTGTGTATCATATTCCCCCACCTCAGCTATTGAGTGAGTATCATGTCCTTCAGAAGCTGCACACCAAACCAACCAAGTCCAGAGTCTAGTCTCTGTGCTGGATGCTAGAAATTCGAAAACCAACAAAATGTGGCTTCTTCTCTCGTGGGTTGTTACTGGTTGTCATTGGGCCCCTCAATGCTCATGACCCACTGGACTGAATAAAGGTACTTTAGGAAACTGCAAATTTAATGGAAGGAAGTCATACGAATGACCCCTTAGAATCTGAGATACTTATTAGGAGTTGGAGAGATTTGTTCTAAAGAGATATAAAGCCTTGTTCCAGCAGGAAGCAATTTTTTGAAAAATTTCATTGAAGTATATTTGACTCACAGTGTTGTGTTAGTTTCAGGTGTCCAGCAAAGTGAATCTGTTCTATATACATACATATCTCCATTCTTTTCAGCTTCTTTTCCCATATAGGTTATTATATAAAACTGAGTAGAGCTCTCTGTGATATACAACAGGTCCTCGTTGGTTATCTGTTTTATGTGTTATTGTTGTCGTTCAGGGGGTCAGTCTTCTCCAAGTCTTTGTGACCCCATGGACTGCAGCACACCAGGCTTCCCTGTCCTTCACCATCTCCCAGAGCTTGCCCAAACCCATGTCCATTGAGTTGATGATGCCATCCAACCATCTAGTCCTCTGTCATCCCCTTCTCCTCCTGCCTTCAGTCTTTCCCAGCATTAGGGTCTTTTCTATTAAGTTGGCTCTTTGCATTAGGTGGCCAAAATATTGGAAGTTCAGCTTCAGCATCAGTCCTTCCAGTGAATATTCAGGATTGATTTCCTTTAGGATTGACTGGTTAGATCTCCTTGCAGTCCAAGGGACTCTCAAGAGTTTTCACCAGCACCACGGCTCAAAAGCATCAGTTCTCTGGTGCTCAGCTTTCTTTATGGTCCAACTCTCACATCCATACATGACTACTGGAAAATCAGTTCAGTTCAGTCATTCAGTCTTGTCTGACTCTTTGTGACCCTATGGACTGCAGCAAGCCAGGCTTCCCTGTCCATCACTAACTCCTGGAGCTTGCTCAAACCAATGTCCATCAAATTGGTGATGTCATCCAACCATCTCATTCTGAAGTCCCCTTCTCCTCCTCCCTTCAATCCTTCCCAGCATCAGGGTCTTTTCTAATGAATCAGTTCTTCACATCAGGTGGCCAAAGTATTGGAGCTTCAGCTTCAGCATCAGTCCTTTCAGGACTGATTTTCAGTCCTGAATATTCAGGACTGATTTCCTTTAAGATTGACTGGTTTGATCTCCTTGCAGTCCAAGGGACTCTCAAGAGTCTTCTCTTTTGAACACCACAGTTCAAAAGCATCAACTCTTCAGCTCTCAGCTCTTCTTTATGGTCCAACTCTCACATCCATACATGACTACTGCAAAAACCATGCCTTTGACTAAACAGGACTGCTTTGGTATAAACTAACAACACTATTTCATTTTTTTGTTTAATTTTTTATTTTTTATTGGGGTATAGCTGATTAACAATGTTGTGATAGTTTCAGGTGAACAGTAAAGTGACTCAGCTATAGATATAATACATGTATCCATTCTCCCCCTTGGAGAAGACTCTTGAGAATCTCTTGGACAGTCAGGAGATCAAACCAGTCAATCCCAAAGGAAATCAACCCATAATATTCATTGGAAGGACTGACGATGAAGCTCCAATACTCTGGCCACCTGATGTGAAGAGCTGACTCATTGGAAAAGACCCTGATGCTGGGAAAGAATGAAAGCAGGAGGAGAAGGGGACGATAGAGGGTGAGATGGTTGCATGGCATCACTGACTCAATGGACATGAGTTTAAGCAAGCTCCGGGAGATGGTGAAAGATAGGGAAGCCTGGCATGCTGCAGTCCATGAGGTCACACAGAGTTGGACACGAATGAGCAACTGAACAACAATTCTCCCCCAAAGCCCTCTCCTATCCAGGCTGCCACATAACATTGAGCAGACTTCCCTGTGCTATACAGTAGGTCCTTGTTGGGATAGCTAGTGAGTTTGAGACAGTCATGTACACACTGCTGTATTTAAAATGTTTTGTTTTTTTAGTTTTGGTAATGTAGTAATGAGAGTGAACAAAAAATCAAAAAGGAGAAACCAAGATACATGAAGGCTGGAATCTTGAAGAAGTGCTTTACAGAGGGAACAAATCCAGGGTAGAAGGGACATGAGAAAGCCAGTAAGGTGAGAACGGGCAAAATGTCTTGCTGTAACTGCACTTCCTAAGCACAGAGTCAAATGAGACTTGGCCTTCTGATGGTTGTTTGGGGAGGCTGTTTCTTTATCCACAGAACTGTTTTTAAAAAGGTAATACGCCTCCACTGTCTTTGGACCAACTTACTAGCAGCAGAAGAAAATGTCTTGGGCTCAGTCACAGCCAAAGCCCAAACCTCAAAACGTAAGCAGGCGTATTCCCCCATGCCAGTGGGCAAGATGCGTTTTACTTAGCTGTATATCTTTCTGATGCTCTTCTTGTCTATGTAAAATCAGCAATCCCTTGTGGATTCATTCAGGAACTTTATCATGGTATGAATCTTCAGGTGTTCAAATGTCTATGGAGGTGGACAATCAGTACTGAAGATTGTGTGCATCTATTAATAACAGAATGCAATTGCTTTGTATAATGGTTACAGGTGAGCATGGTGACTGTGGAGGTCATGTGATAAAACTACACAGAGGACCCCACACACCTGTGCTCATCTATATACCTGTGAAATGGGAGTAAGGGCCCTGATAGTAGCAATGTCATAGCAGTGTCAGTTTCTTCTTGTGACTGTACTCTAGTTGTAAGACATTCACTTTGGGGCAAGATGGAGAAAAGGTGCATGGGACTTCCCGGCTGTCTTTGCAAATTTCTGATAAGCTATAACTAGGAATTTCAAAACAGAAAATTAGAACAATGTCATCTGTGCAATAATCATTTAGCGAGATGTTTCCAGAAAAAACATCACACCTGGGACCCTTGCTATAGGCAGGGTGAGTGAATGAATGAGTGATAGTCGTTCAGTAGTGTCCAAATCTGAGACCCCATGGACTGTAGCCTGCCAGGCTCCTCTGTCCATGGAATTCTCCAGGCAAGAATACTGAAGTGGGTTGCCATTTCCTTCTCCAGGGGATCTGAACATGTTCATTACAGCTCTCTGCTCTATCATGGGAGGCAGTCTGAAACAGAAGGCTGGAGCAGTTAACCCCACAAGGACAGCAATGATGTTCTGTGGGGAAGCCTGAGAGGCTGACCAAGATGTGGAGGCTGACCAAGAGTGGGAATCTAAGATCGGCAGGAAAGGGTGGGGGTCTCTCTGCAAGGCCCGCTACTTACCAGTCGGCCTTCCAAGCAGTCGACGGCGGCCCCCGGGCCAGCAGGTACCGCACGCAGTCCGAGTGTCCCATGGAGGCAGCCTCGTGCAGAGAGAGCCCGCTTGTAGTCCTGGTTGACGGCGTCGATGTCCAGGTCCCAGATAGGCCAAGATGTCCCAGCGGCTGTGGAGCGTAGCGTGTGCAGGAGGGTATCTCCGGCAGGCCCCGCGCAGCCCGCGCGCCCAGCCGCGTGCAGCTCCTCTCATCCAGCACCAACCAGCACAGCCGCCGCGGAACCCGGAGCGCGGTCATGGCCACCGGCTCGGGTCCTGCGGGAACGCTTGGCGACCCTCCCCCGGACCCGCCCCGCGACCCTCCCCCGGGCCCGGCCCCGCGATCCTTCTCCACCCTGCCTGACAGGACCCTTCCCCAGACGCCCCGACCTTCCCCCACACCCTCAGGTTCCGAGCTGACCACGCGACCCGCGGGCCGCAGCGAACGCACGCGCGGAGACTACCGCCCGCACTAGTTGCACTTTGAGGAGAAAGATTAGGTGAACCCCAGGTACCACCACCTCAGGTCCGGTCACAGGCGGCGCGAGCCCGCGAGGACGGGGTGGGGCCCGTGCGGCCCCGCCTGTGGCCTCGCCCTCCCCGCCCGGTCCCGCCCATACTCTTGGCCCGCCCATACACTTGGCCCCGCCCATTGCGCCGGCCGCGGCCCTTCCGTGAGTCCCTAAGCTCGGAGGAACTCTGGGAAAGTTACTGCTCTCCTCTTCCGCCGTGGCGGAAGCGCAGAGGGGGCGGGGCCTGCCAGCGGTAGTGCGGTTGAGCGTTCCGATTGGCACCGCAGCAGTCCGTCAAGTGCACCCTTCCTCTTGCGTGCTTCAATTGGTCGGGGATGCTTTCCGTCAGCGTCGGCGGCGGGCTCTTCGCGGCCCTGCGGCGGCGGCGGAGCTGGTGGAGGAAGTCCACGGCCTGCAGGGGCTCCCACTGCCCCTGGGAAGCCGCGACCCGGAGCCCGGGTGGCCCGGGACCTGAGGCGGCGGCGGCGGGAGCCCCGATGCGGATCGCCATAGTGAGTAAGGCCGCCGGCGTGGTGGGGGCGCGGACGGGCCCGGTCGCGTGGACGTTGAGTCTCTGGGGTCTTTACCGGGTCTGGTCTCTGCGAGGTATGGTCCTCCCAGGGCGGATGAGAGAGCGGCAGGCCGGGGCGCTGTCGGTGATGTGGGCGTCGCCGGAACGTGGCCTCGGCCGTGGGCAGCCAACATTTCCTGCTGCTCAGCTGTTTTGGCCTTGGGCGAGTCATTTTGTGGCATCCTTTTGCCTTTTGCATTTGCAGTTGCCCTCCCCCTAACCTGAATATTGGGAAAACTGGGGTAACGTAGCGGGGGCTGGAGCAGAGTCTGTGAGTTCCGAGCAAGCTGTGCGGGGTGGTGGCGGACGTGAGGGTCGGTGTTGACTTCTCTACCTGATCTTCCGAGGTGCTCGTCGTTTAACCCTCCTGGTGTTTTCTGTTCCTTCCGAGGGAAAGTGGAAGCAGCTCTGCTTTTCAGGCCTGGAAATCGTTATACTTTGCATCTTGTATCGCACTGTGGTTTACAAAATACTTTACGTTAGTTACCTCATCCGCAGACAAGCCTGTAAGGCCTCATGGTAACCCACTCATGGCAGGTGGGGAAATTGAGGCCTGAAGAAGTTAGAGATTTTCCCACGGGAGGATAAAGATCTCTGGAAGGAAGGATGGTAGCTGCCAGTGAGGGCCTGCTCGTGCCTGGTATCTGCTCAAATAAGGAAGATAAAATGAAGAAAGATCTCTGACATGAAAGCAAGCTCATTTTGCTCATGAGCGGATTGAATTTGATTAACTGAGTAGAAAGAATAGTCCTTGGAGACAGAATCAGGTCCGGTATCAGCTTTACCAAAGTTATTGTTCCCTTCTGTCTCACCACTTCAATTAAAAAAAAGAGGAAGGCATGAAAGTTCTTTAAGTTCACTAAGTTTTAGGAAATGCCAGGGGTTGTTCTTACTGCAGCCGTTGGTATTGGTGCAAGTGCTTGAAGTTGCCATATCTGGTAGCTCCACACACTCCACCCGCTCCATCCTTATTACCAGTTGACTCCCTGGAGAAGGGAAAGGCTACCCACTCCAGTATTCTGGCCTGGAGAATTCCATGATCCAGTATTCTGGCCTGGAGAATTCCATGGACTGTATAGTCCATGAGGTCGCAAAGAGCCAGACATGGCTGAGCAACTTTCACTTCACTTTGAGTTTCCACCTTTTCTTGGGTTAAGCCTCCAGTTTCCTTGCCTTTAAAATCAAAACACATATTTGCAGTATAGGACAGAATATTTTAAATGCAGATGATTGGTTATTTAACTGGTGTCTCACAGGCAGTTCTCCTCCTGTAGTCTTCTTTTTTTAAAAAAAGGAGTATTTTATTTATTAATTTGGCTGCACCAGGTCTTCGTTGTGGCATGCAGGATCTAGTGCCCTGACCAGGGATCGAACCCGACCTCTGCATTGGGAGTGTGGTGTCTCAGCCACAGGACCACCAGAGAAGCCCCCCTTCTGTCTTCTTTAGGAACTTATTTTGGCCTGTATCCCCCTTTCAACAACCAGAGGACAGTGTATGTGGATCTATTCACAGCACCTGAGATTGTCTAGAGCGAAAGCTTGCTGTTCAGGGGACAGGTCTTGACAATATGCTTGCGGAAGTAGATGTTCTGGGGTCTTACTGGTTTCCCCATTTGTCTGCTTGGCCCTTTTGTGCAGGTGTGTGGAAATTGTGGTGTGCCCTGTAGTAATTCGTTTCTCCTGTGGCTTGCCTTGGCATCACTGCTACTTGGCTATCCTCTTTCCTTTTCCTCTCTTCTTTTTTCGTGGTTCTGTTGCATTCTGCAGTTGTCATCAGAGTGATGGGTTGACATGTTTTGTGGCCTCTGAGTGTGCAAACACTAGACTCTTGTTCATAGACGTAGAGCTCTGATTTCAGATTTGTTGTCATCCTCTCTCTCTGCTTATTGTCCCCCTCTGTCCTTCCTAAGCTGATTGTATTTAAAGATTGTGAGTTCTGTTTTCATTGGTCTGTGGAATCGTCTGCTCTTAGAGCATCTCACCAAAGCACCTCCAATCTTCTGTCTCCAGCTGTCACTTACAGATGTTTTGAGGGCTAGTTTCCTATTTCAAAATACCTCCTGGAGCTTAACCTGTCACTTGACAGATAATTTGAAAACAAAACAAGGAAGCATTTTCAAAACTGAAAACTTTCATTCTCCCTTGACTCCTGGAAGAAATGATTAAAATGCAAGCACGATTACTTCTTTACATGTGGTTAATGCTGTTATCACTGAGATCTGGCTAGCAATATCAGTTGCCTTTGTTGTTTTTTCTCTTCTGATCTCTCCAGTGTTGGTCTTCACTTTCCCCTTCTCCCTGTTTTTGCCACCGCTGCCCTCAGTCCTTGACCAACTCTTGCCTCTGTTAGTAGAGTGATTTTCTGCCTTGTTTCCGTGACAGTCTGCATGTTTACTCATCCTCTGCCTGCCTCCAGAGTTCCCATTCTAAGGTGTAAATTTGACCAGGCATTGACCCTGCTTAGAAAAGTGAGATAATTCTCTGAATCCCTCTAAGATAAAGTCCAAGTTGATTAGCATTATACTTGAGGGCCTTTGTACCCTGTGTTTGCAGATTCCCTTTTCATCCTCGTGAGCCTCTCCATGTGATGAAACCCGACTTCCACCACTCCACTGCCATGCGTTTCTTTTGTGTTCCTGGATCCTGCTCACCTTGTGAGGCTGATCTCTTCATAAAGCCTTTTTCATCATTCCTAACTGGTCACTTGTCTTCACTCCCATAGCATTTCATAAGTGCGTTTGTGTAGCACCTGTCATGCCTTATGTATAGTAACTTGTGTGTGTTTTGAGAGCTACCTTGTGGACAGGTGAAATCATTCATTTTTAAATCTGCAGTGTCTCAAGTAGCATGTGACCCCAGAGATGCCAAGAGAGGAAGCCCTCGAGATGTTTTTCATGAATCTGGGGCATCATAGGTACTTACACTTGGTTGTGGGATGAATTGACGGTAGAAAAAGCCTTTCAAATCTTTAGAAATACAGTCTAGTCCGTACATCATGATCATTTTCTTATTTTTCCTTTCTTTCTCCATTCCTGAAACACACACATAGGGAAAAAAGCTCTCTCCATCCTCGCTTGCTGTAGTAAGTGGTTGCTGTTCCACGAGAGGAGCAGGTATTTGTAGGCATCAGAGACCCTAACTGGGGACCTGTGAGAATAGGCTTTTGGGTTTGTAGGGAAACAGGGACTTGGCTCTACATTGAGAGCAAGTCCTTGGAGGAGCTAGCACGTTTGCTTCTCATACAGCTCAAACTTCCAATGAATTCAAAAGTATTTAGAGCTTTTTCCATTTTGAGTGTATAGTATTTAGTGATGTCATGTTTACACTTTCCTGATGGGCATCCCTGATGGCTCAGACAGTCAGGAATCTGCCTGTAATGCAGGAGACGCAGGTTCGATCCCTGGGTCAGGAGGATCCCCTGGAAAAGGGCATGGCTACACACTCCAGTATTTTTGCTTGAAGAATTCCATGGACAGAAGAGCCTGGTGGGCTCCAGTCCTTGTGGTTGCAATGAGTCAGACATGACTGAAGGATTAACACTTCCGCTCTCCTTACACTTAAGTTTTCTAAGTACTGGAAGTTGGAGCTTTGGTTATGATGTTCCACAGTGGTTTCTGAAAAAGGGACAGAGAATTTAAACCTGAGGGTTTTAGAAGCTGCCTTGAATCTTTCTGTTGGATTTGGAAGGGAGAGTATTATCTTTTTTTTTTTTTTTGGCCACACAGCATGTGGGATCTTAGTTCCCTGACCAGGGATCAAACCTGCATCCCCTGTAGTGGAAGCAAGCATGGAGTCTTAACCACTGGACCACCAGGGAAATCCTGAGAATATTACCTTCCATAGAGAGAACTCTGGACTTGAGGAGTCAGAAGGCCTAAGTTTGTATCACCTCAACTGTTGTGATTTCAGGCAAGTTTTCACCATTACCAGCTCCACACGCACAGCTGCAACCCCACCGAGCAGCAACCCGGGGCTGAGCGCGGGAGACCCCGAGGTGTACATCGCGAACCAAGCGGTCACCAACACAAGTGAACGCCCTTGCTGGGAGTCAAACATGACCTGACCCTCTTGGCCGGATCTCAGAACCAGGGTCCTGGAGGGCTCAGGGCTCCAGGCCTGCTGCCTCCAGGCCCACTTGCACTCACCCGGCTCCCCTCATGGGCACTGGGTCTCCTTCCTCCTCCCACCCACCCCCAGGGGCACCCATTTCCTGAGCCCCTGGAAGCAGCCACTCATTGCCGGGGACCAGCCCCGGCTGATCCAGGGTATTCGAAGGAGAGACGGCGTAGGCGAAGATCAGGAAACAATTGCTTAATTAAATGTTAATTAAGGATATAAAGAGTAATAAAATGAGGATAGCTCAGTGAGGAAATTCAGTGGAGAAAAGAGGCTGAAATAAGGATAGCTCAGTGAGGAAATTTAGTGCAGAAAAGAGGCTAAATAATTCAGCCAGAAGGTAAGAGAAAGAACGACATGGTGAGACCAAGTTTCGGTGAACAAGGCCCGCAGTTTATTTTCCAAAGTAGTTTTTATACCTTAAGTTATGCATAGAGGATAATGGGGGAAGGGGTAGAGTCAGGCAGCAAGCCAGGCTTTCTTCGTGCAAACTTATCATATGCAAAAGCTTAGGTGATTTGCATCATCTTCTGGCCTGGAGGCCTGTTAACATTTTAAGACCTTTTCTTCAGAAAACTTATTTTTCTCTAAAGGTGATTGGTCAGGAGCCACCCTCCAAAAGCATTAGATAAAGTTGCATTCCTACAGCGCAAAGATGTGGTGGGCTATAACAAGAAAAAGAATTAACTCAAGGGTCCCAGGTTACAAACATTAAAGCTACTACTTACACCAATTATATTAATCAATATACTGCCAGGGACACAGCAGGTAAGGGATATGGAAACTTAGCAGCAAACATTGGCCCAACAAGTGAAAATCCCTTCACCAATACAATTTCTAATCAATCTTTTAACTACTCAAAAGAATCTGTGTTTAGACAGTTTAGAACATCTCCTGCCTCTCACAGTTGGGAGGCTCTGAACAATCACTTGTGGCCTGAAAAACCTATTCAGGCAGGCTAGAGGATTTCCAAAGGAGTTTGTAGGTTAAACACTGTCACACCCAGGAATTATTAACTGGAGCTGTAAGCTAACTTTTTTCAGAGAGGTAGTGGGGGACAGCCCCCCGTAAAGTCAGAGGTGTAGGTGAAAGCACAAAGCAGAAAGTAGGCAGACTCTGGTTTTGGGTGTAAATGCTCGAGAATTTCCAGGGGGACTCCTGAGGCTCGATCCCGCCTTTGCGTGTGCCGAGCCTCCTTCCTCATGACCTTTGTCATGGGCAGAGTTCCTCATGCTGGCTACCGGCAGTGATAGAACTCCAGTTGAGCTATTCCAGATCCTGAAAAGTGCTGCACTCAATATGCAATATGCACTCAATATGCAATATGCCGGCTCCCGGCAACTCGTCACATCACTTCACTCCTCCCAGGCCTTCATCATTTGTGGGCTCTGAGCCTACCACCCACTCCCGGGCACGTCCTGATGGGAGATCTTCCTCTGGGGTAGACGGCTGGCTGGGAGACAGAGCTTTGCCCTCTCTGTGGGCTCCAACATTTCCCCCCACCCCCTGCATTGGTTTTGGAGTTGTTTCCATGGTAACAGGGCTTGATGGACACTATTCAGTTTACCTGTTTGCATAGTTAGAAATAAAACACTTCTAGTTTAAAAAAATGCTTCGCAAATATTTTGTAAATATAGTTGAGATATACCTCGTTCCTGGCTTCTATATTGGCGTCGCAGGAAAGCAGCTTTGCTGCGAGTGATATATTCTGGCAAAAGACAGCATAGTGGAGAGCGGTGTTCCCACAGACGTCCATGACATTTGGGTCGGCACCATGCTCCAGCAGAAGAGTCGCACACTCCTCTTCTTGGCATTCTACGGCCTGTCAGTGTTGTGCCAAGAAACAGAGTGTAAATTCTAGGAATTCAAAGTAAACAGGCCACAGGCTTCACCGGTTTGCTATATCTAAATGAGATGAATTCACTTTGAGTCTCAGTAGTTAGATCACATCCACCTCGTGTGGACACGGTTCGCTGCCCCATACCTTCATCAGCACGGTCCTGTTTTCATCGTCACAGAGGTTAGCAGGCATTTTCTCTCCAGGAGCAGAGTGACCACTGCTGAATGGCCATTGGCACAGGCCAAGTGGAGCGCAGTCCTATGAAAGCAAGAGGAGTTTTCAGGCAACTGTAGTGTTACTGTTTCAAAACAAACAATTGTTCCTGTGATTGAAGACATTCAATAGCATGATATTCTTACTGCTCTAAAACAAATATTTCGTTTCCTTCTGGAGAAAGAACATTATGTATTAGCATTAGCTCTGCTTAACACAGTAATGAAAGAACAATTTACTTGAATAGAATGACCATGACCTTGAGATTCAGCTCAACTTGGGTTTGAATTTGACTTTCACTCTGTCAGCTGTCGCTCAGCCTCTCTGTGCCTCAATTTCCTCATCAACAAAATGGAGAGAGAGAAGTAGTTCTCTCACAGGACAGCACTGCGATGCTTAAATGAGATCCATGCAAAGAGTTTAGAACCATTCCTGGCACAGGTTAACAGCTCAGTAACTGTTAGGTAATATAATCATACTTATTACTATTACTACTATTTGACAAGGACAACATCTCAACGAAGTCAAAGGGTATCACATCTCCTTTGCAGATACATTTTGAGGATTAGAGACAACACTGTACTTCAATGATTCTAATACATTCATTTTCTCACATTTTAACGTCTCTGACATTGGAATGAAATTTATAATTCACAATGTCTGTACAACTGTAATTTGTAGCATTTTTGTTTGTTCATTTCTTATTTTTCCTGTTGATCTAATTACCATAAGGTCTTTTTGTCTAAGGTTGCTTCTTTTTAATTCAAGTATAGATGATGCATATTACATATTATTATACATTACAGTACACAACATAGTGATTCACAATTTTTATAGGTCATACTCCATTGAAAGTTATTTTACGATATTTGCTATATTCCCCATGTTGTACAATACATCCTGGTAGCTGGCAGGATTTTAGTTCCCCAACCAGGTATCGAACCCTGGGCCCACAGCAGTGAGTCTTAACCACTGGATGACCAAGGAACTCCCTAGATTCCCTTGACTTCTGAAAAGGCTGAAAGTTGTCAGAAAATATCAATCCTCAAAAAAAATTCTAAAAAAAATTGAAAGTGAGAAATCATTTTTATCTGTGCCACGTTTCTACTAGTGCCACAAAGACAAGCCTGTCTGCTAAGCCGACCTGCCCAGAGACAGCTTGATCTACTGAGAGTTTTAAATTTTGTGTGTTGTTGAAATGTTAAATCAACATCCAGATTTCTTTTCTTTGTGCCGAAATCCATGAAACTCCAGAATTCTTACTTTGAAATCATTCTTAGAAAGGTCTTTGGGGTGGGAGGCTCACAAGGAAGGGGATATATGTATACTTACAATTGATTTATCATGTTATACAGCAGAAAACAACACAACATTGTAAAGCAATTATTCTCCAATTAAAAAAAAATTAAGGTTAAGAAACAGAAATAGAAAAAACAGAAGGTCTCTGTCAGCAGATTAAAAATGTATAAATAGGAATCTGAGTTTTATTCTGGTACTTTTCTCACTGTGCATGTTTGAAATGTTTGATCCATACTGTATCTGAAACTTTTTGGTGAGATAAAAATTGAGTTACTTTTCTCTTTTACCAGGTTATTTCTCCACCATCTACACACAGTTTATCATTTCTAAAAGAAAAGGTCATCATTATCAAGTTCTAAAGTTTTACATACATTTGGGTGTTTGGGCATTCTGTTCCATTCATTTATCCATCTTTTCAGTTGTCAGTAAATGAACACTTTGTGGGCACTTATAGCACATTTTGATATCTAGAAGGGCAAATCTTCCTCTACTATACAAAACTTTTAATTTCACCACAACAATTAAAGACAGCATATGTAACCCAAAATCTTTAAAACCATGAAATATTGATTTGGTTTAAATACAGAAAAGACCATACATCCTAAGAACATGTCTTCCTATGCAAGGACACAGCCAGCTTCCTACTTCAAAGCTGTCTTCTAAGGTCCTTCAGCAAAGAACACATATACCTAAGTGTACACTGATATAAAGTGGATCTTGAATTGTATCTGAAGAATTTTTAATCCAGAATTTGACTTGGCAGGGGAATTATTTTGCTCACGATGCAGTTTTCTGTAATATATAACCTTATGGTATAAAAACTGTGTATATTAAAAAATAAGATATTGACAACATCAGAAATCTGTCCACTGCCATGATCCACAATAGGCGATCCATGAAGTGCTTTCAGAAATCACATGAGAAAAAATGTGAGAGCCAGGAGGTTCAGAAGATTTCTTGAAGGCTATATAACTTGAGAGCTTTTACTCATGAGAACATCATGCCAACCCACGCAAATAAAAAGTAGGAGGAAGAAAGGAAAAACAGATGCTATTCATGTTTCCTTTCATGTCTGTGATTACCAACATTCAGTTAAATGACTTCAAAACTATCAGTAAAGCTCTATAAGGGGAATTATAAGTGGGTCCAAAACCAGCTAAGGCTTTTTGCTGCCTATCAAGTCTGCGAGGGTGCTGGATCCCAGGAAGGTATCCAGGAGCCTTGGAGGGGAAACTCACAGGCGGGATCTCTGCCAGGCCCTTCCACCACCCTTACCTGTTTGTCTTGTCCCTGTCGTTCAGGCCATTTTTTCCAAACAACAGAACATGCTGCACTTTGGCTACGTTGCCCACGATGGCAGCTTTGTGGATCTTTCTGAGGTCTTTGTCTCGGATGCGGTACCCGGGCTGGAGGTTGATTCCATGACTACTGTCTCTCACCGGGTTGATGGAGGAGCCTAAGGGCGACTTGCCCTTCTTACTCCTGACGCCAAAAATCTTCATTGCAGAGCCTACGGACTCCGAACACACCTCACCTCTCCCTTGGCTCTTCACAGTCCCCTAAACCCAACACGAGCACTACAGGTAAGCCAGAGCTGTCCCGCCACAAGCTCCCAGTTGGGAAGCTCAATGGTTTGGAATCTTTCATCCCAGAATGATCGTTGCTAAGCGACACCTCTAAACACATTGCCTGTGCGCATAGAGACCTGTTGTGCCAGACTGCCCAGTGCTCATATGCAAGAACTGTAAGTTCATTTCCTGAAAGAAACAAACAATATCAACAAACCCTTACCTAAACTAAGAAGGAAAGAGAGGAAACTGAAATAAATACAGAAATGAAAGTGACATTATAACTGTGTAACTGTCAAAATAACTATAGTATCCAAAGCAATCTACAGATTCAGTGCAATTTCTATCAAATTACCAATGGCATTTTTCACACAATTAGAACAAAAAATTTTACAGTGTGTATGGGAACAAAAGACCCCAAATAGACAAAGCAATCTTGAGAAAGTCAAGCAAGAGCCGACAGAATCAGGTACCCTGACTGCAGACTACTCTGCAAGCTTCAGTAATCAAAACACAGTACTAGCACAAAAACAGAAATACATTTAATCATCAATGGAACAAAACAGAAAGTCCAGAGAGAAACCTACGTACCTGGGGTCAATTAATCTAGGATAAAGGAGGCAAGACTATACAAAGGAGGAAAGACAGCCCCTTCAATAAGTGGTGCTGAGAAAACTCAACAGCTACATGTATAAGAAGGAAATTAGAACACTCCCTAACATCATACACAAAAATAAACTCAAAATGGACTAAACACCTAAATAGAAGACAGGTCCTGTAAAACTCAGAGGAGAATAGAGGCAGAACACACTCTGACATAAACTACAGCAGGATCTTTTTTCATCCACCTCTTAGAGTAATGAAAATAAAAACAGAAATAAGCAAGTTGTATATAATTAAACGTAGAAGCTTTTGCACAGTGCAGGAAATAGTAAACAAGACAGACAACAACCCACAGAATGGGACGCAATATTTGCAAATGATGCAATTGACAAGGGATTAATCTCCAACATATTCAAACAGCTCAAAGAGCTCAATATCAAAAAACAAACAACCTGATCAAAAAATGAGTATAAGATCTAAATACACATTTCTGTAAGGAACACCTACAGACGACCAAAAAGCACATGAGGGATGCTCAGAAGGGATGCTCCGCATCACTAATTATTATAGAAATGCAGAAATACTATAGTAAGGTATCATTTCACACCAGTCAGAATAGCCACCATCAAAAAATATACAAACAACAAATGCTGGAGAGTGTGGAGAAAAGGGAACCCTTCTACACTGCTTATGGAATGCAATTAGGTACACCCACTGTAGAAAACTCTATAAAGGCTTCTTTAAAAACTAAATACAGAGTTGCCATATGATTCAGCAATCTCGGTCTTGGGCACATATCTGGAGAAAACCATGATTCAAAAAGGTACATGCACCCCAATGTTCACTGCAGAAATATTTACAGTAGCCAAGACATTGAAGCAACCCAAGTGTCCATCAACAGAAGAATGGATAAAGAAGATGTGGTATACACACACACACACACACACACACACACACACACATATACACACACACACAACGAAAATGGAATATTACTCGGCCATAAAAAGAAATAATAATGCCATTTGCAGCAACACAGATGGATCTCCAAATTACAATACTAAGTGAAGTAACTCAGAGAAGAACAAGTATCACATCACTTACATGTGGAATTTAATAAAAATAAGCTTATTTACAAAAAGCAACTCAAAAAAATCTCAAAATCAAATTATGCTTATGAAAGGGGAAACATGAGGGGAGGGATAAATTAGGAGATTAGGATTAACATATATACACTATTTCCTAGTAGTCATGTACGGATATGAGAGTTGTACAATAAAGAAGGCTGAGTGCCAAGGCCCACCCCCCTACAGGACCCCACCTGGACAGGACACAGAGGCAAGGACCTCAGCACAGTCAGGGAGGCTCAGACTCCACATGAGTCTATACAGGGCAGAGGCAGGTGTGGACTTCAGCTAGAGATTCATGAGGCTCCCTTCAGCCCTAATACACCCCTGCACTTCCTTCTTCCCTCCTTACCTGCCCACATCTGTGGAGCAATGGGGACTCCGCAGGCAGAGAAGAAATGACACTGCCTCTGCAGGAACCTGTGTGGCCAGAGAGACTGGGGAGTGGGGGTGCGGCCTGGGCTGTGACAGGAGAGAACACAGGTTCGAAAGGGAGGAACCAGAAGGGGCCAGTGGGAAAGAAAGGCATAGGGTCCCAGGAAGCAAGGCCAGGCCAGGAAAACAGACCATTTGACACAGGTGGTCACGCTCCCAGGGACCACGTACCACCTCCCTTCTGTCCTCCTCACCCAAAACTGGCCTTCAGCCCCTGACCTTGGGAGCATCAGAGGAGGAGGCTGGGTCCAACCAGGCCTCCAGGAGAAACAGTGATGCCGGCGACCCACAGAAACTGAGGACAAGGGAGGAGTCTGGGGCGGAAGATGCTGAGTTCCATGTGACAGAGGACATCTATGGCGGGCTAACCATGTTCCTGGACCCTGTGAGGTTATCATGGGCAGGGTCTGGCCCTGTAAACTCTCCCCATGTGGGATTCCCGGGGCTGCTGGATAGGAGACGGCATTCCCACTGACGGAGAAAACGGGAGGCTTGAGCGCCCCATGCAGACAGCAGGGGCCTGCACGCAGGCTCCGCGCCTGCGCTGGTTTCTGTCTACACACAGGCTGTGGCTGGTTGCTGAGCAGGGAGCAGCGGGAAGAGAAAGGCCGTGCCAGGTGGGAGTGGGCAGCGGGGACACACTCGGGAAACCAGGGGGGCCTGACGGCACATGGTCCCCCGCCTGGGGCTCCGCACTCCCCGGTCACCGGAGGTCGTGAGCCAGCACCGCACCTGCGCCCTTGGCCTGACTGGGCTTCGGCCTCTCCTCTCCTGAGATCCCTCGGTCCGCGTCCGGAGGCCCACCTGCCCTTGTTGTGGTCCCCCCATTCTTCATTGTTTCAGCTGCTCAGCACTTTCCTCAGAGCAATGAGACGCCCAGAAATCACACACATTGGAACCGGTTCATAAATGTTCTCCGAAAGTGTCACCTCCTCCCTCCACCAGGGGGAAATGCGTCTTCAGGAACGTGTCCACGCGGCAAATCTGGCCAGGAGGGGGCAGCGTCTCACCACCCACAGAGCACAGAGCTGTGGCCTCTCAGTGGGAAGCTCTGGGGGTCTCGGCCAGTCCTCACCCACTGCCCAGACAGCCGGCAGACCACAAGGTCAGCCGCGCCCTGTGCCTCCTATGTGCGCGTATTTATTCATAGCAGCAGAATACCAGACTCTGTAAGTTAAGAATACGTAGGTTTAGAATCTCCCTGATGGTGCAATGGTTAGGACTCTGCATTGCCAATGCTGGGGGCAAAGTTTCAATCCCCAGTCAGGGAAATAATATCTCAGCATGCTGAGAGGGACAGCCAAAACATTAAACAAGCAAAAAAAAGAAAACCAACAAAAATATTTTGGTTATGTGTTCTGTGATGGCCTTCCCTGAATGAGCAGAACTACTGAGAAGCAGAATGTTCTTCAAAACCCCAGGCATTTGGCCCCAGGGTGCCACGCACATTCCTGGAGCATCAAAGCATATGTTTCAATCATGTGGCCTGAGTTGGTGGGAAGGACCAGCAGGCAGATGAGAAAGCCGGAGAGAAGGATGCTGTGGGCTGGCCGGGGAAGCAGGTGAAGCCCATGGGGGAGACCGGGAGGGTGGCCTCCTGGAAAGCACACAGCCCAGGAGGGCGGGGGCAGGGCTCGCTGGGCTCTCACCACAGTGGCCGCCTCTGTGCACCAGCCCTGGCCGAGCCACCTCAGGCAGGCCTATGACTGACCCACCAACTGACTGGGTAATTGAGGGAAGCTCTGAAAATCGAAAGAAGAGAAAAACAACACAAAACAAAACCGGGGTTGGTACAGAAAAGCACCAGTCACGAAGAGGACACAAGTTGCCTTTATCATGAGTGGGTTTTGAATTTTGTCAAGTGTTTTTTCTGCATATTCTTACTTGTAATTCTTACTTGAATGTTGGTAGAACTGAGCTCTGAATCCATTTGGTCCTAAGCTTTTAGCTTTGGGGAGGTTTTTGTGTTTTTTTTTTTTTTAATTAATATTTGAATCTCCTTATTTGTTACTGGAGTGTTGAGTTTTTCTTGTTTTAGTCTTGACAGGGTGTATGTTTCTCAGAATTTATTTCTTCTAGGTTTTCCAATTTGTAATTGTTCATCAGTAATAACGGCCCCTTATGATTATGCTTCTTTACTTCCGAGGTATCTGTTGTAATGTTGCTTTCCTTTCTGGGGTTATTTCAGTTTCCTCTCTTTCCTTCTTCCCTTAGGTAAGGGTTTATTGATATTGTTTGCTTCTTTTGAAAAATGCACTTCCAGTTCTTGCACATGCACACTGGGCATTCTGGCACACGGGCAATGTGTTTAGAGGTGTCGCTTAGCAACAGTCATTCTGGGATGAAAGATTCCAAACCGTTGAGCTTACCTTAAGCAAACCGTTAAGCAAACCGTTAAGCAAACCACTAAGCAAACCGTTAAGCTGACAGGCTTCCCTGTCTTGCTTGTGTTGGGTTTAGGGGACTGTGAAGAGCCGAGGGGGAGGTGAGGTGTGTTGGGAGCCCATAGGCTCTGCGATGAAGAAGACTTTTGGCTTCAGGAGTAAGACGGAGGTGTTACCCTTAGGCTCCTCCATCAGCCCAGGGAGAGACAGAGGTCATCATAGAACCAGCTTCCAGCCCGGGTACCACATCCGAGACAGGGACCTCAAAAAGATCCACAAAGCTGCCAGCGTAGGCAACGTAGCCAAAGTGCAGCAGGTTCTGTTGCTCAGAAAGAATGGCCTGAACGACAGGGACAAGAAGAACAGGTAAGTGGGAGGAAGGGCCTGGCAGGGCTCCCTCCTGTGAGTTTCCCCTCCAAGGCTCGCAGACACCTTTGTGGGATCCAGCGCCCCACAGACTTGATCGGCTGCAAAAGCCTTAGCTGCTTTCAGACCCGCTTATAATTCCCCTTATAGAGCACTTTACGGGTCATTTTAAAGTGATTTAACTGAAGACAGTAATCACAGAACTGAAATAAAACATGAATAGCATCTTTTTTTTCCTTCTTCCTTCTCCTCCTCTTCATTTGTTGTTCTGCATGCATTAACATGACCTACGCATGAGTAGGAGAAGGCAATGGCACCCCACTCCAGTACTCTTGCCTGGAAAATCCCATGGACGGAGGAGCCTGGTAGGCTGCAGTCCATGGGGTCGCTAAGAGTCAGACACGACTGAGCGACTTCACTTTCACTTTTCACTTTCACGCATTGGAGAAGGAAATGGCAACCCACTCCAGTGTTCTTGCCTGGAGAATCCCAGGGATGGTGGAGCCTGGTGGGCTGCGTCTATGGGGTCACATAGAGTTGGACACGACTGAAGCAACTTAACAGCAGAAGCAGCAGAAAGAGCTCTCAAGTTCTATAGCCCTCAAGAAATCTTCTGAACTCCCTGGCTCTCACATTGTTTTTCTCATGTGATTTATGAAAACTCTTCTTCCCTTGGATCGTCCATTGTGGATATTGGCAGTGGACAGATTTTTGATGTTGTCGGCATCTTATTTTTAATGTACACATTTTTATACCATAATGTTATATATTACAAAAAACTGCATAGTGAGAAAAATAATCCCCATGACAGGCCAACTTCTGGGTTAAAAATTCTTCAGCTACACTGTTTTATATCAGTGTACACTTATAAGTATATGTTCTTTGCTGAAGGACCTTAGAAGACAGCTTTGAAGTAGGAAGCTGGCTGTGTCCTTGAATAGGAGGGCGTGTTTTTAGGATCTATGGTCTTTCCATATTTAAACCAATAAACATATTGTGGTTTTAAAGATTTTGGGTTACACATGCTGTCTTTAATTGTGGTGAAATTAAAAGTTTTGTGTAGCAGGCAAAGATTTGCCCTTTTAGATATCAAAATTTGCTGGGTGACATTTTCTATTAGGAAAGATAAATTATGTGTAGATGTGGGAGAAATAACCTGGTAACTATTTAGAGAAAAGTAACTAGATTTTTATCTCACCAAAAGTTTCAGATGGAGTATGGATCGAAAATTTTAAATACACAGGGTGAGAAAAGTACCAGAAGAAAACGGAAATTCCTATCTATACATTTTTTGTGTGCTGACAAACACCTTTTCTTTTTAGTTCTACTGTTTATTAACCTTAATATTTTTTTAATTGGATGGTAACTGCTTTACAATGTTGTGTTGGTTTCTGCTGTACAACATCATAAATCAGTTGTAAGTATATGTATATCCTACCCCAGAGACCTTTCTAAGAATGAGTTCAAAGGCAAGAATTCTGGAGTTTCCTGGGTTTCATCTCCCCACCCCAACCCGCCCAAAAAAAAAAGAAGAAAAGAAATCTGAAAGTTGCTTTAGCGACCCCCCAAATTTAAAAATCTCTGTAGATGAAGCTGTGTGTAGGGAAGTTGGATGAGCAGACAGGACTTGTCTTTCTGGCACTAATAGGAATGTGGCAAAGATAAAAATAATTTGTCATTTTTAATTTAATTTAGAATTTTTTGTGAGGATTGGTATCCTGTGACACTTTCAGTCTTTTCAGAAGTCGAGGGAATCTTGGGAATTTCCTGGCCGTCCAGTGGTTAAGACTCACTGCTCTGGGCCCAGGGTTCGATCTCTGGTGAGGGAACTAAAGTCCTGCAAGCTACAACGACATATTGTACAACATGGTGAATATAGCTAAGATGTTATAGTCCCTTAAATGCAGTGTAACCTGTAACAGCTGTGGGTCACTGTATGGTGCACTGTATGATATAATAATATATAACACACGTCGTCTCTAAAGCAAGCTTAGATGGAAACACCTCACAGGAATTAACCAACAGGAAAAAAGAGACATGAACAAACAAAAATGCTACAGTTTATAGTTGTAAAGACTATGAATTATAAATTATATTCCAATGTCAGAGATGTTAAAATGTGAGAAAATGAGCATATTAGAATCATTGAAGTACAATGTTGTCTCTAATCCTCAAAACATATCTGCAAAGGAGGTGTAATATCCTTTGACTTCATTCAGATTTGTCCTTGTAAGATAGTAGTAACAGTAGTAAATATGATAATACAATCTAACAATTACTAGCTGTTATCTGTGCAAGGGGTGGTTCTAAACCCTTTGCGTGGATCTCATTTAAGCATCGCATCGGTGTCCTGTGAGATAACTACTAATGTCTCTCCATTTTGTTGGTGAGGAAATGGAGGTACAGAGAGGGTGAGTGAGCCTAATAAGTGACAAAGTCAAATTTAAACCCAAGTTGAGCTGAATCTCAAGGTCTCACGCATTCTATTCAAGTAGACTGTTCTTTCTTTACTGTGTAAGAAGAGCTAAACTAATATATGCTGCTCTTTCTCCAGAAGAAAATGAAATATTTGTTTCAGAGGGATAGGAGTACCATGCTATTGAGTGTTTTCAATCACACAAACAGGTATTTGTTTTGAAACAGTTACACTACAATTTCCTAAAAACTTGTCTTGCTTTCATAGGACTGCGCTCCACTTGGCCTGTGCCAATGGCCATTCAGAGGTGGTAGCTCTCCTCCTGGAGAGAAAATGCCAGCTTAACCTCGGTGACAGTGAAAACAAGACCGCGCTGATTAAGGTATGGGGCAGCGAGCCATGTCCACATGAGATGGATGTGATTTAACTACTGAGACTAAAACTGAATGTATCTCATTGAAATATAGGGAACTGGTGAAGCTTGTGGACTATTTACTTTGAATTCCTAGAATTCACACTCTTGTTTCTTGGCACAACACTGACAGGCCATAGAATGTCAAGAAGAGGAGTGTGCGACTCTTCTGCTGGAGCATGGTGCCAACCCAAATGTCACGGATGTCAATGGCAACACCGCTCTCCACTATGCTGTCTTTTGCCAGAACGTATCACTCGCGGCAAAGCTGCTTTCCTATGACGCCAATATAGAAGCCAAAAACGAGGTATAGCTCAACTAACTTTATTCACAAAATATTTGCAAACCATTTTTCTAAACCAGAAGTGTTTTGCTGATAATAGTATGTAAATAGGTAGACTGAGTAGTGTCCAGCAGACCCTGTTACCATGGAAACAACTCCAAAGTCACGCCAGCAGGTGAGTGGAAAATATCAGAGCCCCCAGAAAGGGCAAAGCTCCCTCAGCCACCCTTCTACCCCAGAAGGAAGATTTTCCCACTAGAACGTGCTCAGGAGTGGGTGGTAGGCTCAGATCAGATCAGATCAGTCGCTCAGTTGTGTCCGACTCTTTGCGACCCCATGAATCGCAGCACGCCAGGCCTCCTTGTCCCTCACCAACTCCCGGAGTTCACTCAGACTCACGTCCATTGAGTCAGTGATGCCATTCAGCCATCTCATCCTCTGTCGTCCCCTTCTCCTCCTGCCCCCAATCCCTCCCAGCATCAGAATCTTTTCCAATGAGTCAATTCTTCGCATGAGGTGGCCAAAGTACTGGAGTTTCAGCTTTAGCATCATTCCTTCCAAAGAAATCCCAGGGCTGATCTCCTTCAGAATGGACTGGTTGGATCTCCTTGCAGTCCAAGGGACTCTCAAGAGTCTTCTCCAGCACCACAGTTCAAAAGCATCAATTGTTCGGCGCTCAGTCCTACAAAAACTGAAGGCTTGGAGGGAGTGAAGTGATGTGATGGGTGGCTGCTTCCAGCGGCTCAGGGAATGGGCTCAGCTACTGGAGGAGGGATGGGGGTAGGAGGAAGGAGAACCAGTGCCCAGCAGGGGGAGCTGGGGGGTGCAAGTGGGCTGGGGAGGCAGCAGGCCTGGGGCCCTGAGCCCTCCAGGACCCCGGTTCTGAGATCCGGTCCCGTGGGTCAGGTCGCGTTTGACACCCAGCAAGGGTGTTCACTTGTGCTGGTGACCACTTGGTTCTCCAGGTACAAGTGGGTCTCCCACGCTCAGCCCTCGGGGGGCTGCTCGGCAGGGTTGCAGCTGGTGTGGGCAGCTGATGATGATGAAGCTGCTCCTCCTGCTCTTTCTCCTGCGGCTGCAGCCCCACCAGGAGTTGCAGAGAGAGCTCCCCAACTCTCACAGGTGGGCTCAGTTTTCCTTGTTTGGCAGCTCCAGCCTTCCCTGAGTGAAAATATTTTGAAAGCACTTGATTGTCTAAGATATCACTTTAAATCACGATATTGCTCAAGACGCATTAGGGAGTAAAGCATTCTTTTTTGTGTTAATGGCAGATATTTGTGATAACACTGCACTTGTTAAAGGTAAAACTTTTTCCAAGTATTTTTCCCTTAGTGAAAAAAAAATTTTTTTTTCTAATTCGTCTAAAATAACACAGTAAAGCAAAATTTGCCTTGGAAATAGACATTGTCTTAAAACTCAAACAAGCATTTGACAACATAATAGAAATCTGGCTGCTGCTAACACATTCCAATTTTATGAAAAAATGATTTATATAAAAATGATTTCTCTCTCATTGCCCAAGGCTTCAGAGGCTAAAAGGAAAGGCAAAGGAGCGGGCAGGTGAAAAATGCAGATCAAGTTGGAGTTTTGGGAGTTGGGGTATGCCAAGAAGAGGTGTTTTTTAAAAATATTTATTAGGCTGTGCTGAGTCTTAGTTTCAGTATGCAGGATCTAGTTCCCTGACCAGGGATTGAATCCAGACCCCCTGCACTGTGAGCACTGAGACCCAGCCACTGAACCACCACAGAAGTCCCAAGGTTTTTTTTTTTTTTTTTCCCCCTTCAGTTTATATATTTTGGTAAGGTGCTTTTCAGTCTCAGGGACAATAGTTGTTATTTTGAGAAAGAGATTGAGTGAATTGGAGACTTGCCTAGATACCAATTTTAGGAAGACTTTGCAGAAATCAGATCAGCAGTGAACAGGTGGTGATTAAGTTGGGAAAAAAAGAGAAGAACAAATACTTAACAGAAATATTATCCTATTCTGGCAGAAACAGCCAGTTAGACAAGAGTCTGGACTCTGCTCTCAATCTAGAAGGTCTTGATGGAAAGTAAGGGGTTTATAAACAATGAGATCAGGTTGCCTTTTGTGTTGATTAGTCCCTGTTCTACCATTATTTACCCGGGAAAATTTAGTTCTGTTTTGATGACTCTTACCTTATACTTTTCTTTTTTCTTCAAATCCTCAAGTAAGAGAAGGAATTGGCCATGTGGGTGAGAGATGAGACTGGAATGTTTGCTGCGCTAATTCTCAGCTAGAGTGTGCTGGTGAAAACCACAATCACTTGGGAAAGTTTATAAAAAAATTTACAAGCCTAGGCTGTTCCCTGAAGATTTTGATGAAATAAATCGAGGAAAGCCTGGACATGTGTATTTAGAAATATTTCCTTGAGATTCTGATACGATCCTTGGTGAAGAACTACGGAGTGATTAAGGATAATTTCTAAGTGCACCTATCTCAAAAATAAGTAATCGATAGAAGAGTTGGAGTTTGATCAGTGCTGGCTACTTCCATCAGCTCCCTCCTACTTCCATCAGCTCCCTCCTTTGCAACAATATTAGCCAGACTTTTTCCTCTCCCTCTGTGATTGAGAAGTTAAAAGGAATATTTTTGGCAAAATCTATTGGCTTGAATAATATAACTCCTTTTTCTTCCAACCACTAATTATTCAGTGACACTCCAAGAGTCTTTAGAGATTTGCTCATGGCGAAGTCACTTCGTCTGTAGAGTCTGACCCTTTAAGAATTTTACACCTTCTGTTATCAACCAGGTCATGAGGTCAACAGATGTTTGTTACCAACAGTGTTTTCCTGACTGCAGTAATAGTAACTCATGAGCCTTCTTTTGGTGTCAGCAGGACAGACTCTTGCAGTGTGTGTGTTAGATTTGCTGAGCCCTGGCATAAGCAAGACGACAGCTTTAAACATCAAAACCCATGAAGTTAGTACAGATGGGGATTCTTTTAATAATTTAGTTTCAGCAGTCTTAGGAACTCATTATCCATTTGGTTAATAATCTGGGAGAATTCTAGAAACAGATTGTAGTTTTAACAAGCAGTGGAAACATTCTTAAAGTGGGAATTTTGAGTCTTGTTTTTTAAATTTATTTTAATAAAATTATGAGTCAACAGCAATTTTTATTACATATTGAGACCCACTTTTCTTGTGAAACACATGATACTAAAGAAAGGAAAGCTTTCACATACAAATATTTGCTTTATGCCCACCTGTTTGGAAACGGCAAAACGTGAAACCACAAGTGGGCTACAGAGCAAATGTGGTCCTTGGATATGTTTAGCTTACCTACCTCCACAGACTGAGTCAACATTTAAAACTTAGCAAACTGATGCGGAAGTCTGCATTTCAGGCTTCTTGGAGAACTCAATCTGGTCCCCCTTGAGCGCATGCTACCGTTTGCTCTGCGTGTGGAGGCCTCCCCTTCTATATGGGGCGTGTGTTCGCAGGTTTGCCAGCCTCACCTGGCTTTTTCACTTACTCAGGCCACCGGCTTTCCCTCCATAAGCATTTGAGTTTCCAATTCTTGTTTTATAGTTTATTTTGATAACTATTTCAAGATTTTAAATACAGTCTAATTAATCTATAATTGATTTCATATTTTAAAAGAATTTCTTCAGGATGGGATTCAATTTTTCAAATTAGAATTTTAAGTTGGTTGTGGCAGTTTCACACTGAATGAGTCTCCCAAACACACAGGATTATGAGAGAGAGCACAGGGAGAATTCACGGAAGAGCAACTCCCCGAGAAAACGCTGAGTGCATATTTATTGGTAACTTACATTCTGAAGGAGATCAGTTCTGGGATTTCTTTAGAAGGAATGATGCTAAAGCTGAAACTCCAGTACTTTGGCCACCTCATGCGAAGAGTCGACTCATTGGAAAAGACTCTGATGCTGGGAGGGATTGGGGGCAGGAGGAGAAGGGGACGACAGAGGATGAGATGGCTGGATGGCATCACTGACTCGATGGACGTGAGTCTGAGTCAACTCGGGGAGTTGGTGATGGACAGGGAGGCCTGGCATGCTGCAATTCATGGGGTCGCAAAGAGTCAGACACGACTGAGCGACTGAACCGAACTGAACTGACCTTGTAATCTTTAACTAAGAACAGTAAAGCAAGACAGAGACCAGAACACTGGGATTAAGGAAGCTTCCTCCTGGAGGTCTGGAGGTAATTACATGAGAGTCGTCAAGAAAGGTCTTTGAAGAGAAGCAGTGTTGTTCTGTGTCAAAACAGCATCTAGCTAAAGCTGACCTGTCAGGTTAACTTAAGGGCGGGGGAAGGAACAAGCAAAGGAGAATGAGTAAGATTAAATTTCAGGAGACTTTGCTGAGAAAGCAAAAAACATGGTGCCTACAGTTGGTTTTTTGGAAGAAAGAAAAACACAAAACAACCTTTCTCTTTGCGTGTTCGTGTAGAGGATAATATTCCCATTGGAATGTCTGTAAACCTCATGAGGTAACTCTTGGTCATCCTTGGATAGCTTGTGCATGCTACAGATAATATTATATAGTCCTGCCTCAGCGTTGTTCCTAAAATATGCAGTTGATTTAGTAGCTGATTGATTCTCTCTGGAGGAGTGTTGAGACTAGTAATAGAGCAAGTAAATACTACAATATTCCTGATAAATACTATGATAGAAGAAAGATCCTTGCAACCAGTAAATGTTGAAAGTGCGTTTTAGAGAATGACTCTGTGGTTCATCTTTGGAAGAGGTAGAGGAGGAGCATTTTATTATTTATCTTTTTGAAATACATATTTGGCTGCACTGGGTCTAGTTGTGGCACGTGGGATCTTTAGTTTCGGCACGTGGAATCTAGTTCCCTGACCAGGGATGGAACCTGGACCCCCTGCCTTGGGAACTCAAGTCTTAGCCCCTGGACCCCCAGGGAAGGCCAGGAGGAGGAGCATCTTGAAGAGATAGAAGGCGCGCCAGGGGATGAGGAGAAGGGGCTCCCTTTTGTTTACTTTCTGAATTATATGTTTAAGTTCAGAGTATCTATTGCATGATTTTCCGTTCAGTTTAGAAATAGGTTAACTGTGTACATTAGAAATGGTTTTTCCTGTTTTACAGGATGACCTTACACCACTCTTACTTGGCATAAGTGAAAGGAAACAGCAAATGGTGGAATTTTTAGTAAAAAAAGAAGCAGATATACATGCGGTTGATAAGATGCAAAGGTACAGTTGTTCTTTTTCTTTTTAAAAACCTTAGTGCTGTTCTCAGGTGCTAAGATCAAGATTAAATTAATAACAGGTTTCATTTGTGATCAACACTTCATCAGTTAGGTAGAAAATCAATTATTCTCACTGGGAATCGTGAAAAACTATATAGCAGGAATATATAGCAGGATTCATATTCCTTTATAATATTGAGTGATGTCATATGCAACCTATTCTTTTTTCTGGTTGATCTTGTAGTAGCTGAGGGATTTCATACTAGTTTCATTAGCTGTATAAAATATGGATTCTGCTTTTCAGTTTACCTTATGACAGTATTGAATTTCTTAATTATTTTATAACGTTTGTTTAACCTCTACTTTGTATATATTTTTCCTTAAAAGATGCATACTAAACATAAAGGAGTTGATTTTGTCTTTTGGATGATTCTTTGCTTTCAGTTACTTTCTTTGAAATATACTGATGTTATTAGATTGCAGAAGAGTCCTTCACAGTTTAGTGACTAAGCAGCAACAAAAAAGTGATGAGTAATCACTGTCACCAGATACTGTAGGCTCACCAGTTTTTATCCTTTTTCATTTCTAGTACATTTTGATGTTTTCATTTTAAATGAAGGTGGGAGGAAGAACGATAGGTTTAATTGGATAAACAGTTCCTTTAACAAAGATAAGTCAGAGGTGGATGATACAGACGAAAACGATGGGCTTTAGATTCAGACTGGGTTCAACTCCTAGCTTTCCTACCTATTAGGGTTATGACCCTGGGCACAGTACTTATCATCAGCAAATAAGTTTCCTGGAACAAAAAGGCAAATAGTAATGCATCCTTCAAAGGCGGCTGTGTGTATATATAGCATTTCATTTAGTGAAGAGCACATGCTTGTCAACATCATTAAGTGCCTCGGTGACTATTTTTATTTCCATTATTGTTAATATTTTTGTTTTAAGCCTGCAAATAGCCTTTGCTTAACCCAACCTCTAGCTGACTTTGAAGCATAATATATCAGACTAAGGAGGAAACGGGGGATTCGTCCTTTAAATACTCACCTGCCTCAGATAAGTGACCTCAGCATAGTTTCTTGTCCATCAAGGACTTTGTTATTATTTTTTTAAAGCATTTATTTATTTGACTGCGTGCTGTCTTAGTTGTGGGAACTCTCAGTTGCAGCATGTGGGATGAGGTTCCCTGTCCATGGGTGGAACCTGGGCCCCCTGCATTGGGAGCCTGGAGTCATAGCCCCTGGTCCACCAGGGGAGTCCTCATCAGGGACTTTTGAAATAGTAACTGCTGCTGCGTGCCATCCCAGTGGGGCAGGAGGCTTCTTTTCCATCCCTTCATTTTAGCCGTGGAAGTAATTTACAAGGATGTAGACTTGAGCATGTAAATGGTCAGTTCTTCATGGAAGGGCAAGATGTTAACTTGGTAAAGCATATCAAACGAGCTGTTTCTGTAAGTTAACTCAACTTCCTGAGGGTGACGTCATCTCTCTGTTGTTTTAGAACCGCCCTCATACTTGCTGTCAATTATGAATGTACCGATGTAGTCAGTCTTCTCCTTCAGCGAGGTGCTGACGTCTTTTCTCCAGATGTCTTTGGATGGACTGCGGAAGAATATGCTGCTATTAGTGGTTTTGATATGTAAGTGTTTACATTAAAATGCCAGTTATCACTAAACTGCAGCCAAAAAGAATTTTAACTGTTACTTGTTACATGACCAGTGAGAGTTGTCTGTTTGGTGCAGGCAGCTTCTATCTTGTGGGGGCACCTTTCCTTAGGTCATAGGTTCCCTGTCATCCTTCCCAGAGTAGTGGGTGTCAACTTGCCTGAGATTCCATAGTTACAGTTGGCCCCCTCATGGGATCTGTTTCCTGTAAGAATGAAAATCTTCCAAAGGATTTATCTGCCTCATTTACCAGAAATCCTTAAATCTCAAGTAAGTTAGTTCAGAGAGGAATTTAGAGAGGTAAGCCCTGCGTAGGACTTGCCAGAATCCATTGTAAGAGTAGGGTAACATCTTCCAAGTGAATCGGAGATGAACATGGAGATTAAGCATCATTGTCAGAAAGATCTGCTGGTTGAGAGTTTGAGCAGGTAGAGAATGGAGAGTAGCGGTCCAGGCCAGGTCTTGATTGTGATTAGTTTTCTGCACTTGGTGTGATTAGCTGCAATAACGGGGGATAATTATGTTATCTAATGTAGTGAGTTCATATTTTATAAATAAATTTAGGTACAAATGATATAAGAGCTGAGGTTCCCCAAATTATGAACCACAAAGAACAACTGATCACCATAATTAATAAGTTTCCTGCAGCCCCTGAATGCTAAACACATAAGAAAATAGACATTGGTTTTATTGGGGATTTCAAAGTAGTTCCAGCAATAAAGTTCAAGAACAAATTATTCCATCCTGCAAGCATTTTGGGGATATATTATCTCATTAAATCCTCTTAATCCCCTTGTGAAATAAGGCAGTAAGATCCCAGTTGTGTAGAGGAAGACTTTGAACTCAAGAGAAGCAACTTCTCTAGAAACAAAGAGCAGTTGGTTACAGAGCTAGGATTTGCAAGTTTGAAAGAGTTTTCGTATGCCAAGCTAAATCTAGTTAATCTACTGAGCTATATTGCCCTCAGTTCATGACTACTTCATCTTCCTTTTCTTTCTCCTTTAAATACATACTAAGCAAAACTTTGTAGAACTTAGAAACTTGAAATGTATGGGACAATTGTAGTTTTGATATTATCGCTGACCTTGTCTGTCTGAAATAATCTAAGAATTTAACATATTTTGTAGTTGTTTTTCATATTAGTGTTAAAAAATTATTTATCACATTTTTAACACATAGCATTTGCGAACTGATCTCTGAATATAAAGAAAAGAGGCCTAAAACTACTCCCCAAAAAAGCAACCCAGGTACGTCATCTGCTAATAATGAATTACTCTTGGTGATTCTACCATAGATAAAGTAGGAGTGAGGAAGTTTCAATAATGAAACAACTATGATAAAAGTAGTGTAAAATGCATGTGTATTTTATTTTTAAATTAATTTCTTAATAGTCTAGTATTCAGAATTGTTAAAGAAGTTAATTGTAGGTAATTTAACATCAGAGACAGTATTGTCTGAAAAGAATTCCATGTATTTAATCACAGCCACTAAAATCCTGTAGTAGATTTTTGTGTAAATTAGAAAAAATGTTTGTTAGTATGATATATATTTCATCTATAATCATATTATAACACATTGGACTTCTTATAAAAGTGGAACTTTAACTTTTACAAATAGTTTGCCTTTAGTGAATGAATAGTTATTAGTTACTGTGTAGTGATTAGTCTCATTAAAAAAGTTACCATCGTTTAAACTGGAAACCTCAACAATCCCTTCCTGGTAGGATAAGAAATGATAAACAGTAAGAACTGCAATGCTGAGCCAGTGTGCAGTGTACCAGGAAGAGATTACTTTCGAAAGATACCTTGGAATAGTACAGATCAGAAAAGCAATGCCTAGTTGAGAACCACCGGTTATTTTGCCTATTGTACCAACAAGGTCTCTATTACCACCTTTATTCCTCACAGATCCAAAAAGAGTGAGATAGGTTGGCTTCATTAGAACCAGATGTTTCCTTCTGTGTGTTGGATGATTGTCACGATAGTATAGTTTTGTAAGGATAACATGTTCTGTTGCCATTCTTTAAAAGATTATCATAATAGATTTTCAAATAGATCAACTTGGGACTCTGCAGATTCTAATAAAAGACCCCAAACACTTCACATTAGCAAAAACACCACTATGCCCCCTTGATGTGGCATCTAGCACATTGTACAAGCTGTCTGAGAACCCCTTTAAACTTAGTAGACCTCTATCTAATCGAAAGGGGCTTCCCAGGTGGCTCAGTAATAAAGAATCCACCTGACAATGCCTGAGATACTGGTTTGATCCCTGGATTGGGAAGATCCCTTGGAGAAGGAAATGGCAACCCACTCCAGTATTCTTGCCTGGGAAATCCCATGGACAGAAGAGCCTGGTGCGCTACAGTCCATTGGGTCGCAAAGAGTTGGACACAACTCAGTGACTGAACAACAACAACATCCATCAAAGAACTTCTGTAGGTTAGAGAAGATACAGAGATGACATAGAGTCTTGTTCTTTGATATGCTCAGAACAGAATAGAGTTGTCCCTGGTTACTTTCTATAGTTTTCTAAACACACTTTTCAAGGAAATCATTCTTATTTATTTGTTCATTTGTTTACTGAAGAGATAACTATCAAGTGTCTTTTACGTACCAAGCATTGTTCTGATGTTACTGGGTGCAAACATTTAAAAATCACTGCCTCTGCCCTCCAGGCTTGAGCTTGGAGGACCCCTCTCCCTCCATGTGAGTCATCCCTCCAGCATCAGATCATGACGACACATGTGAAATGTTGTCCAACAGCACCAGAGTCTGTAGCTCCTTCCATCCTTCCCTTCCTCCCCTTATTCATCAGCTTAGGATCTGATGACAAATGCCTTCCAAGCTGAAAAAGCATGATTTCTATCAACATTTGCCATATAATCGGCAGGATTGATACAATGATATCCCTCAGTAGAACAGAGCACTGTTTAGACCATCCTGCTCTAGGTGGTCCAGATACCCTTGAACAATGGAAGGAAATAGTCTCAAGAGAGTGTACTTTTCACATGTATTAGTACGTATACACATATATTTAAAACAGTAAGAAGTTCAGCTTGTGTGTACCCTACTGCCTGCTCACCACAAGTCTAGTCCTCATCCCCACCACCCAGCTGACCCCCTTCACCCATTTGCCCTCCCCCACCTCCCTTTCAAGAGATCATCCTTTCTAAATCTGGAATCACTACATCTTTCATACTTCTCTTACATCTGGAAAGAGGGCCAGGAAGACTTTGTTTCCTATGTTTTCCCACGCTCTGAAGTTCAGTGCCTGTAGAACAATCTTCCCTGTGAGAGGGCGTTTTCATCCTGAACTGAAGAGCCAGAGAAGTTGTGTTATGTCCAGCAAGACACCTGTTCCTCTGTTCACTGCTCCAGACAATGGAAGTCCAGGAACACTGTGCTGTTTCAGCGTGCTATTGACAGCATATCGCACTGATTCTATTAATGGTGCAGTATCATTTTCTGTCAGTCTCCTAGAGTTTGGTTAGGATTATGGTCATTGTAAATAGCAGTTCTCTCTTTTTTCCTTCTGTTCTACATTTGATGACTATAAGGAGACCAATGGTTCTTAGGTATTAGTGGCCCATGAATATAATACAATCACTGCTCCCTCTAGTGTGGGCTCCAGGTGTGGTCCCAAAGGAACACTTTTAAACAAAACATCAGTCTTGAGGTTTTAATCGTCTGTATTTTTCTTTTGTTGATTTAAAATGTGTCTTATTTTTTTCTTTAATAGCGGCTAAGAGTTCTGCAGAAGACTCTTTAAGCAGGTAGGATTTGACGGATTTTTTAAAATTGTATGTGTTACTAAGAGAACACACAGAGAAGAGAAGCTAATGTTTGTTGAGTGTTCTGCTCTGGGTTAGAGACTGCATTATGTGCTTAACATTTGTGACCTCCTAGAGTCATCAGAACAGCTTCGTAAAGTAACTGTGTCCTACTTTTACTTAATTAGGCAACTGGTTTGGGGAGGTTGATGAATGGACCCATGATTCCATGGTTAAAATGAGTTGACCTGTGATTTGACAGCTGGCCTGCCTGGCTCCAACATCCACTCTCCTGTCCCTCAGCAGAGATTGAGAAGTACCCGTGTAGCATATAAGTGAAACATATAAATTATTTCTTTGACTTGTGTCCATTTTAAGTTTTAGACATTGCAGGGAACTCCTGTATTCCCTTTACAGTGAAGGGGAGGAATGGGGCCTTCTCCATAAGTGATTTCCCTGCTGAAGGACCAAGACTGCCATTTTTGATGGACACAGTCTAGGCTCTGAACCAGGGACAGACAATGGAGAAGGCGCAGCATGTCCTTCTGCTTTAAGTCACCAGGTTTATTCCAGTTTGGGCAAACAAAAGTTACGTCAGTCCATCAGTTAGATTTTCAGTTCAGCTATTAGGACTTGGTGAAAACATATTATTTTCAGGCTCTGCCAATATATTGGCTGTCAGTCTTTGCTATGGAAACTAAGAATGAGTCTTACCTAGATATGTCCTAGGTTGGGAGAGATGGAAGCAGAAATAGGTAACTAAAATCTCTTTTGGAGACTTCTCTGGGGGTGCAGTGGTTAAGATGGTTAGTAAGACTTCTCCTTCCAATGCAGGTGGTGTGGGTTCAATCTCTGGTAGGAGGAGCTGAGATCCCACATGCCTTGGGGTCAAAAAGCCAAAACATAAAACAGAAGCAACATGGCAACAAATTCAATAAAGACTTTTAAAATGGTCCACATCAAAATATCTTTCAAAAAATGTTTTAAAACAGAGGCCAAATTTTAATTATGTCAAGAAACTTCGTTTACTACATAGATAGCCAAACTTTCACTTGCTGCTTCTTTTTTTTTTTTTTTTCATTTAGAGAAATGAACTCACTCATTTTCATTGTGTTTATGCTCTAAAGGTTTTCCAACAAACCTGGTGTGGATTCATGGCCTACATCAGATGATGACATCTTAGGTTCTGAAACCAAGGTAAAGTGGTCTCTTGTGAAGTTAGTTTTCATGCTCTGAATTCAGTTTCATGTAGTGTTTACTCTTAAATTCAGCAATGGTGTCCATCTCACTGTTATGTTTGTAATAGAAAGTTCTTCAGAGCAAACTATTTTATAAAAATATGAGTAGTTGATTTTTTTTTTTTTTAACTTTGGTAAATACTGAAGGTGGAATGAAGAAAACAGTGGGCTGGAAAATATAGAGTGACAGAAAAATTGTATTGGGAAAAGCTTTCCCACAGTGAAGGAAATATGAATTTTGGTCAAGGATAGAGTCTTACTGTGAATTTTAAACCATAAGGACATGACTTTTGCAACACTCATAATGATGTCTTTAGTGGATATAATTACTTATTTTAATAATCATGGAATCTTCCTGGAGCCTTTCAGTTCCAAAACTATATAGTATATATCATCTAGTTGCCCCCCCACCACTACCCACCACCCCTGGACACTTTATTTTGGTTTCTTGGCGTTGGCAACCCTCTCCAGTACTCTTGCCTGGAAAATTCCATGGACAGAGGAGCCTGGTAGGCTGCAGTCCATGGGGTCGCAAAGAGTCGGACACGACTGAGTGACTTCACTTTCACTTTTCACTTTCATGTATTGGAGAAGGAAATGGTGCCCCACTCCAGTGTTCTTGCCTGGAGAATCCTAGGGACGGGGGAGCCTGGTGGGCTGCCGTCTATGGGGTCGCACAGAGTCGGACACGACTGAAGTGACTTAGCAGCAGCAGCAACAGAGTTGTTAGGAGGGCCTTTTTTTTTTTTTAATTTCTCTGTTTCTGTCTTGGCTCTGCATTAAGACTAAAATAAAAGTTGAAGTTATAAAGATTTAGAAATTAAAATTCTGTGTCTCCAAAATCCATATTATAAAGGGATTCCACTGTGTTTTCTCAAGCATTCTATTAAGAGTATATTCACAACTCTTCATCTCATTGAAGAATGCACGTTTGCCTAAAATAATAACCAGCTATAGAAGCGGCTTCCCTTGTGGCTCAGACAGTAAAGAATCTGCCTACAATGCAGGAGATCTGGGTTCAATCCCTGGGTTGGGAAGATCCCCTGCAGAAGGAAACAGCTACCCACTCCAGTATTCTGGCCTGGAGAATTCCATGGACCATATAGTCCATGGGGTTGCAAAAAGTCAGACACGACTGAGCAACTTTCACTTCATAGAAGCAGAGACTTTTAATAACCGTAAGATAAAACTTACAACTTGAGATTTTTTTTTTCTATTGTAGTTTTAAAAAAACCTACTCCAAGTTCTTGTGACACATTCTAAAACTTCAGATTTCAGACATTTTGTATTACTGTGATTGAAGTATTCATCTTACAGCCCCGTATCACTGTAAGCTAGTGGAGTTCAGGAAACAATTGTGCATCTCCTGGAGCACGTAGCATAGGTATCGAGTGTAAGAATCATGTTAATAGTTTTTGAATGTGAATAAATGAAGAGAGAAATGGTATCCTATATAATGTTACAGGTAATATAGTTCAGTTGAGTTATGTTGAGGAAGGAGGTCCTGCATAAAAAGGAAATAAATAAGAAACACGTGAAAAGTAAAAGGTTATAGTATTTTTTTCAGTGTCCACCAATTGTGAGATAAAATTTTAGCTTAAAATTTTTGACCTTTTTAGCCCCATCTTGTGTTCCATTAAATGTTTCTTTTCAAGCCATACATTCTCCTCGGAATTTTGATTACCAGTTCTTTTTCCCAGTAAATAGTTAGGAATATTTCTTAATCAATTTTCTCTCTCTCAAGTAATACTTTACAACATTCAGGTAGTGATAGATGACCATGTGTGGCTAATCAAATGACATTTTTTATAGTGGCAAAATTCAACTCTAATATGGTAGTATTTATAAACAAAAAGTTTTAGAGTAATACTGACCGTTATACTAGGGATATATTATGAACAAAAGCCTCTGTCTTAAATATATGTTTTGTATACAATGTATGTTGATATTTTCATAAAATTTGAAGAATATAGATGCATAATTTATATATTAATTAAAGCGTTGAAAACAGAAGCTTTGTTCATAGTATATCCTTAAGAATATTGATATATTACTGATCTATTGTATATGCATTTTAAATATATGTGTTTTTCCACAAACCTTATTATACTTATTTTTTTTCCTTAATTTTGTACTTGACTAGGAATGTCTCTCTCTTTGCTTTCTTTTCCTCCCCCACCTTTTTTTTTTTTACTGTTAACCTAATTTTTCCTTGCAGAATACTTTTCTTCAGTGTCTGTTCTTTCAGTCCATCTCTCTCTGCCTCTATTGTGAACATGTTTGATTATGGCTTTCTGTTTAGTGTGTTTGTGGCTTTCATTCATGATCATTTCCCTACAGGTTTACTCTTAGTTTTTTTTCCCTTTTTCTTTGAAAGAGCCGAATTGAAACAATATTTGTCTTTAGCTGTTTAACAAACAGAATAGAAGTAGCTTATCCTGTATGCACTTGTAACGTATCTAAATAAGGTTCTACTAAAATCTAAACTTTCATATTTCCCTTCCCAAGTGATAATTCATGCATATAGATATCATGCAAGCATATGTCAAAATATAGCAATTAATTTAAATGTCTTAGTTTTTCAATAGTACTCTAAACTGCCAGGGATAAATTTTTTTTCTAGAACATTTTGGTAGAGAAATAATCTAGTGGGTGTCATAGTACTTGTACAGCAGTCAATTAGGGGTAAGGAGAGGAACATCTGGGGTTTCTGATGTCATCTGTCATAATGCTTACCCTATGAGAAGGTTAGTCAGTGGCAGAACTGGGATTTGAATCCACATCTGAATGACTCCAGAGCCTGTGTTCTTTGTGTTAGATCATATAGTAATGGGGGAGGTTATAATTCTTTTATTCAACTTGATACTTGTTATTCATCAAGCTCTTATTTTTTTCTCCAGAAGGAACCAAAACCAAACTTAGCAAAGCTAATGAAGGCTTTTCAGCAATCCAAGAGAAACCGTAAGTTATTTGAAGACTGTCCTCCTGGTGTTATTCACTGATTTGAAATGACAGAGGTTCTCATGTACTCTCCCCTGTTTTCACTGTATTAGAAGCAGAATGTGGCATTGTGAGACGAGAGAGTACCACCCTCTCTGAGAACAATAATTCTGATAGTGAAATTGAAGATGTGGTTGAAACCCTTCCCAAACCATCACCTGGAGTCCAGGGCTTCTCTCATCCTGCCTTCCCAAGGCCTGATCCTCTTCCAAAACCACTCAAGACTCTAGCAGGCCTTGGTCTTGCAAAGGTAAGTTGTTTTGTTTTTAACACTTTTTTCCCCTGTACTTTTTTACACACCATCCCCTTGATCCTTATGATGACAAAAAGGATCCCACCACAGAAATGGAAGACTTCAAAGTCATGATACAAAATGATGTGATAATAAGAGGAATATATCTGCATGATTCAGATTTATAAATGTTGTCATACTAAGTATGCCATTATGAAAGAAAAAAACTACAAAGCAATTAGGAAAAACAGCTAGATGAATATGAAGACAGGGAGGGGGATGAAGGAGAAGAATTCATTTAAGAAGGATAAGATGAATACGAGAGGAGACAGAGGAGGCGGTCCTAAGATGGCAGAGGAATAGGACAGGGAGACCACTTTCTCCCCCACAAATTCATCAAAAGAACATTTGAACGCTGAGTAAATTCCACAAAACAACTCCTGAATGCCGGCAGAGGACATCAGGCACCCAGAAAAGCAGCCCATTGTCTTCAAAAGGAGGTAGGAAAAAATATAAAAGATAAAAAGAGAGACAAAAGAGGTAGGGATGGAGCTCCATCCCGGGAAGGGAGTCTTAAAAAAGCAAGAAGTTTCCAAACACGAGGAAGCACTCTCACTGCTGAGTCTGTGGCGAGCCTTGGCACCACAGAGGGCAACATAACCAGGAGGAAAAATAAATTAATAATTAAAACCCACAGATTACGTGCCCATCGGTAACTCCCCCAGCGGAGAAGCAGCGCAGATGCCTGCATCCTCCACTAGCAAGCGGGGGCTGGGCAGGGAGGCGTGGGCTGCATTGCTTAGAGTCAGGACCCGGCCTGAATGCCCTGAGGGCAATCTGAGGGAACTAACTTGGGCTAGCAAACCAGACTGTGGGAGAGCTACCACATGAAAAGCCCTAACCTAAGACACCACCAGGCTCACTCACAGAACAAAGGACTGAGCAGAGCTAGCCGGCTGCAGGCCAACCCATCCCCCACCTCCGGTGACAGGCAGGCAAAGGCAGCCAGAGCCGGAAGGGGGCAATCGCGGCCCCAGAGAGGCATTATCTACGAAACTGCAAGCAGGCTTCGTTGCTAACCAAGACTTCTTGGGATTCTGGATGGTCAACATCCACCTGAGAAGGTGCACCAGTTGTACACCGAGAAAACCGAAGGCAGGGACGGGGGAGGCGATAAGTCGCACCAACCGCGCTCACCAAACACCTCATCACCTGAGCTGCTCGGACCTGAGAAGTGCACCAAACGCAGGCCCAACGGAGTCTGCACCTCTGAGGAGTACCCCAGCGCCTGAACCTGAGTGTCTTAAACTTGGGAGGTGCAGGCAGCCAAGGGCTGGCCTCCGACGGTTCCTGGCGGAGCAACCTGGAGCCTGAGCAGTGTGGGCAGGGAGGGCACACGCGCGGTGAGCAGGGGCAGGCCCAGTGTGGCTGAGGCACTGCAAGCACACGCCAGTGTTATTTGTTTGCAGCGTCCCTCCCTCCCCACAGTGCGACTGAACAAGTGAGCCTAAAAAAAGCGTCCACCCCCAGCCCCCTTGTGTCAGGGCCGAAATCAGACACTGAAGAGCCCAGCAAACAGAAGAAGCTAAAACAGAGGGAACCTCCTTGGAAGTGACAGGTGCAATAGATTAAAACCCTGTCGTTAGTACCGACTACATAGGGAGGGGCCTATAGGTCTTGAGAAATATAAGCCAGATCAAGGAACTATCTGAAAATGAACTGACCCCACACTGCCCACAACAACACCAGAGCAAGTCCTAGATATATTTTTACTATTTTTAATATCATTCTTTAATTTTTTTAAAAAATTTTTAATTTTTAAGTCTTCTATTATTCCTTTAATTTTCATTTTTATAACCTACTATTACTTTGCAAAAAAAAAGAGAGAAAGAGGCTCTATTTTTTAGAGCAAACTTCATATATATATATATTTTATACTTTTTGTGACTTTGTTTTTTTTCCCTTTAATATTGAATTTTTGAAAATCCATCCTCTACTCTAGATTTTTAATCTTTGCTTTTTGGTATTTGTTATCAATTTTGTACCTTTAAGAACCCAATTTTCAGTACTCAAGTTTACTCAGGAGCAAGATTACTGGCTTGACCGCTGTCTCCCACTTTGGACTCTCCTTTTTCTCCACCAAGTTGCCTCTATCTCCTCCATCCCCCTGCTCTTCTACCCAACTCTGTGGATCTCTTTGTGTGTGCTGGACGGTGGAGAACACTTAGGGAACTGATTACTGGCTGGATCTGTCTCTCTCCTTTTGATTCCCCCTTTTATCCTCCTGGCCACCTCTGTCTCCTTCCTCCCTCTTCTTCATGTAACTCTGTGAACCTGTCTGGGTGTCCCTCACTGTGGAGAAACTTTTCATCTTTAACCTAGATGTTTTATCAACGGTGCTGTATAGATAGAGAAGTCTTGAGGCTATTGTAAAAATAAGACTGAAAACCAGAAGCAGGAGGCTTAAGTCCAAATCCTGAGAACACCAGAGAACTCCTGACTCCAGGGAACATTAATTGACAGGAGCTCATCAAACGCCTCCATACCTACACTGTAACCAAGCACCACCCAAGGGCCAACAAGTTCCAGAGAAAGACATACCACGCAAATTCTCCCGCGACACAGGAACATAGCCCTGAGCTTCAATGTACAGGCTGCCCAAAGTCACTCTAAACCCACTGACATCTCATAACTCATTACTGGACACTTCATTGCACTCCAGAGAGAAGAAATCAGCTCCACCCACCAGAACACCAACATAAGCTTCCCTAACCAGGAAACCTTGACAAGCCACCCGTACAACCCCACCGACAGCGAGGAAACTCCACAATAAAGAGAACTCCACAAACTGCCAGAATAGAGAAAGGCTACCCAAACGCAGCAATATAAACAAGATGAAGAGACAGAGGAATACCAGCAGGTAAAGGAACAGGATAAATGCCCACCAAACCAAACAAAAGAGGAAGAGATAGGGAATCTACCTGATAAAGAATTCCAAATAATGATAGTGAAAATGATCCAAAATCTTGAAAACAAAATGGAATCACAGATAAATAGCCTGGAGACAAGGATTGAGAAGATGCAAGAAAGGTTTAACAAAGATCTATAAGAAATAAAAAAGAGTCAACATATAATGAATAATGCAATAAATGATATCAAAAACACTCTGGAGGGAACAAATAGTAGAATAATGGAGTCAGAAGATAGGTGAGATAGAAGATAGAATGGTAGAAATAAATGAATCCAAGAGGAAAAAAGAAAAACGAAGTAAAAGAAATGAGGACAATCTCAGAGACCTCTGGAACAATGTTAAATGCCCCAAAATTCGAATCATAGGAGTCCCAGAAGAAGAAGACAAAAAGAAAGGCCATGAGAAAATACTTGAAGAGATAATAGTTGAAAACTCTCCTAAAATGGGGAAGGAAATAATCACCCAAGTCCAAGAAACCCAGAGAGTCCCAAACAAGATAAACCCAAGTTGAAACACCCCAAAACACATACTAATCAAATTAACAAAGATCAAACACAAAGAACAAATATTAAAAGCAGCAAGGGAAAAACAACAAATAACACACAAGGGGATTCCCATAAGGATAACAGCTGATCTTTCAATAGAAACTCTTCAGGCCAGGAGGGAATGGCAGGATATACTTAAAGTGATGAAAGGCAATAACCTACAGCCCAGACTACTGTACCCAGCAAGGATCTCATTCACATATGAAGGAGAAACCAAAAGCGTTACAGACAAGCAAAAGCTGAGAGAATTCAGCACCACCAAACCAGCTCTCCAACAAATACTAAAGGATATTCTCTAGACAGGAAACAGAAAAAGGGAGTATAAACTCTAACCCAAAACAATAAAGTAAATGGCAATGGGCTCATACTTATCAATAGTTACCTTAAACATAAATGGGTTGAATGCGCCAACCAAAAGACAAAGACTGGATGAATGGAAACAAAAACAAGACCCCTATATATGTTGTCTACAAGAGACCCACCTCAAAACGAGGGACACATATAGACTGAAAGTGAAGGGCTGGAAAAAGATATTCCACGCAAATAGAGCCCAAAAGAAAGCAGGAGTAGCAATACTCATATCAGATAAAATAGACTTTAAAACAAAGGCTGAGAAAAGAGACAAAGAAGAACACTACAAAATGATCAAAGGATGAATCCAAGAAGAAGATGTAACAATTATAAATATATATGCACCCAACATAGGAGCACCACAATATGTAAGAGAAATGCTAACAAGTATGAAAAGGGAAATTAACAATAACACAATAATAGTGGGAGACTTTAATCCACTCACACCTATGGATAGATCAAGTAAACAGAAAATTAACAAGGAAACACAAATTTTAAATGATACAATAGACCAGTTAGACCTAATTGATATCTATAGGACATTTCACCCCAAAACAATGAATTTCACCTTTTTCTCAAGCACACACGGAACCTTCTCCAGGATAGATCACATCCTGGGCCATAAATCTAGCCTTGGTAAATTCAAAAAAATTGAAATCATTCCAAGCATCTTTTCTGACCACAATGCAATAAGATTGGATGTCAATTACAGGAGAAAAACTATTAAAAATTCCAAAATATGGAGGCTGAATAACACGGTGGTGAATAACCAACAAATCACAGAAGAAATCAAAATATGCAGAGAAACGAATGAAAATGAAAACACAACAACCCAAAACCTGTGGGACACTGTAAAAGCAGTGCTAAGGGGAATGTTCATAGCAATACAGGCATACCTCAAGAAACAAGAAAAAAGTCAAGTAAATAACCTAACTCTACACCTCAAGCAACTAGAAAAGGAAGAAATGCAGGACTCCAGGATTAGTAGAAGGAAAGAAATCTTAAAAATTAGGGCAGAAAGAAATGTAAAAGAAGCAAAAGAGACCATAGCAAAAATCAACAAAGCCAAAAGCTGGTTATTTGAGAGGATAAATAAAGTTGACACACCATTAGCCAGACTCATCAAGAAACAAAGGGAGAAAAATCAAATCAATAAAATTAGAAATGAAAATGGAGAGATCACAACAGACAACACAGAAATACAAAGGATCACAAGAGACTACTATCAGCAATTATATGCCAATAAAATGGACAATGTGGAAGAAATGGACAAATGCTTAGAAAAGTACAACTTTCCAAAACTGAACCAGGAAGAAATAGAAAATCTTAACAGACCCATCACAAGCACAGAAATCGAAACTGTAATCAGAAATCTTCCAGCAAACAAAAGCCCAGGACCAGACGGCTTCAGAGCTGAATTCTACCAAATATTTAGAGATTAGCCAACACCTATCCTACTCAAACTCTTCCAGAAAATTGCAGAGGAAGGTAAACTTCCAAACTCATTCTGAGGCCACCATCACCCTAATACCAAAACCTGACAAAAATGCCACAAAGAAAGAAAACTACAGGCCAATATCACTGATGAACATAGATGCAAAAATCCCTAACAAAATTCTAGCAATCAGAATCCAACAACACATTAAAAATATCATACATCATGACCAAATGGGCTTTATTCCAGGGATGCAAGGATTCTTCAATATCCGCAAGTCAATCAATGTAATACACCACATTAACAAATTGAAAGTGGTCAACCACTTTTAAATGAATGAAACTAGAACCCTTTATAACACCATACACAAAAATAAACTCAAAATGGATTAAAGATCTAAACGTAAGACCAGAAACTATAAAACTCCTAGAGGAGAACATAGGCAAAACACTTCTCTGACATAAATCACAGCAGGATCCTCTATGATCCACCTCCCAGAATATTGGAAATAAAAGTAAAAATAAACAAATGGGACCTAATTAAAATTAAAAGCTTCTGCACAACAAAGGAAACTATAAGCAAGGTGAAAAAACAGCCTTCAGAATGGGAGAAAATAATAGCAAATGAAGCAACTGACAAACAATTAATTTCAAAAATGTACAAGCAACTCCTGCAGCTCAATTCCAGGAAAATAAACGACTCAGTCAAAAAATGGGCCAAAGATCTAAACAGACATTTCTCCAAAGAAGACATACAGATGGCTAACAAACATGAAAAGATGCTCAACATCACTCATTATCAGAGAAATGCAAATCAAAACCACTATGAGGTACCATTTCACGCCAGTCAGAATGGCTGCTATCCAAAAGTCTACAAGCAATAAATGCTGGAGAGGGTGTGGAGAAAAGGGAACCCTCTTACACTGTTGGTGGGAATGCAAACTAGTACAGCCACTGTGGAGAACAGTGTGGAGATTCCTTAAAAAACCTGGAAATAGAACTGGGACCCAGAAATCCCACTACTGGGCATACACACCGAGAAAACCAGAATTGAAAGAGACACATGTACCCCAATGTTCATCGCAGCATTGTTTATAATAGCCAAGACATGGAAGCAACCTAGATGTCCATCAGCAGACGAATGGATAAGAAAGCAGTGGTACATATACACGATGGAGTACTACTCAGCCATTGAAAAGAATACATTTGAATCAGTTCTAACGAGGTGGATGAAACTGGAGCCTATTATACAGTGTGAAGTAAGCCAGAAAGAAAAACACCAATACAGTATACTAATGCATATATATGGAATTTAGAAAGATGGTAACGATAACCCTGTATGCGAGACAGCAAAAGAGACACAGATTATAGAACAGTCTTTTGGACTCTGTGGGAGAGGGAGAGGGTGGGATGATATGTGAGAATGGCATAGAAACATGTATAATATCATATGTGAAACAAATCGCCAGTCCAGGTTCAATGCATGATACAGGATGCTCGGGGCTGGTGCACTGGTATGACCCAGAGGGATGGTCTGGGGAGGGAGGTGGGACGGGGGTTCAGGATGGGAACACGTGTACACCCATGGTGGACTCGTGTTGATGTATGGCAAAACCAATACAATATTGTAAAGTAATTAGCCTCCATTTAAAATAAATAAATTAAAAAAAGATGAATACGAGACAGAATGAAGGTCAAGATGAAACATTATTTGACAAACACAACAGAAATAGTGGGGGTAAGTCAGAGGAGGTGCTCTATATTATAAATATGAGGTAAATTATTTCAAATTCAACTTAGGAGAAAGTGAGGTTGTGAAAACTCAATACTTATACGCTTCTGAATGACATATAGCTGATTTTTATGAAGACCTGAAAGAAAATTTGATACTTAGCTTTTTTGGTGGTTGTTTTTGAGGTTGGTGGTTGTTTTTGTTTTTTTCTTTAAAGTGTAGTCATTGACAATACTGTGTTAGTTTCAGGTGTATAGCAATGTGACCTGGTTACACTTGTATATGTATATATCTATACTGAATATAGTTCCCTCTGGAAGTTCATTTCAATTTGAAGTGATTTCTCTTTTTTAAAAAATTCTCACTTTGAAATTAATCAAGCGATGTCTTCTGTTTAATCTAGCAAAACTTTCATTTATAGGCAATTCTAGATGAGCTCTATTTTAGGCCTTAGCAGATATATTATGAATTAAGAATTTTTGGCCCTTCTGTTTCTTCTGGTTACTAACTTACTGTTTGATACATACTTAATGTTCTTAACTAATTTATCTTACTGTTTGGTATAATCTTGGTGGAGGTTTTGAATCTTCTTGAAAATAAAGAGGAAATAAGCATTTTATCTTGTCTTTTACTAAAATTATAATTTATATTTATATAAATGAGATTCTTAAACTCTCTTCATGTCATGAGAAAATTTTAAGCTGCAACAGCCTTAAAGAAAAAAATGTAGAATCCACCCCGCCCCACCCCCAGAAAGATTGTGATTTATCTTTTCCTAATATCTGCAAGTCACACACCTTGAATGAATGAAATCACAATTCATGATTTTGTTCTTATGTAGACTACTTGTTATGAAATTATAAGGAAAGAATTACCAACAGAGTTTATAAAATTATCTCAGAAAGATAATTTTTTACTTTAAAAAATATCTCTAGTAATATGTGTATTCCATTTTAAGAATTTTATTAAAGAATAAAATTTTAAGAAGTTTATTTTTAAGAAGTATTTTTTTAAGTTAAGAAGTTATTTTTAAGTTTTACTTTTAAGAAACTTTATTAGCTTCAGTATTTATAGGTGTTAAATTAGCATGTCAGTTCTTTGTTATACATGTTAAACTAAAATGCAAATTCTTCCATATCTAAAAGTCAGTCATTGTGGTTACTTGATTTTTTCAGCTCATTTGTTCTTTCCTGATGTGAATATTGAATTCTGCTTGATAATCATAGATGTGTTTGAAAACTTTTAAATCTCCAACTTGGATAATCATAGTTTTACTACTTTTTTTATATCTAAATTGTTCCTTCAACCTTTATCTGCCATTGAAGAGGGCATAGAAAGGAAATTAGAGCCGTTATGTGCTGTTTACAGGGAAAAAAGAAGAAAAGGATGAAATTTTCAAATGGGGTTTTTAGAAAATGTATTTATTTTTTAATTGAAGGATAATCACTTTACAGAATTTTGTTGTTTTCTGTCAAACATCAACAAGAATCAGCCATAGGTACACCCATGTCCCCTCCCTCCCAAACCCTCCTCCCATCTCCCTCCGCATCCCACTTTTCTAGATTGTCACAAAGTCCCTTTCTGAGTTCCCTGAGTCATACAACAAATTCCCATTGGCTATCTATTTTACATAAGGAATTGTAAGTTTCCATGTTACTCTTTCCATCCATCTCACCCTCTCCCCACTTCCGCTCCCCCCTTGTCCGTAAGTCTGTTCTCTATATCTGTTTCTCCATTGCTGCCCTGCAAATAAATTCATCAGTACCATTGTAGACTCAGAATCTTTGTAGATTCCATGTATATGTGAATAGTATATGATATTTATATTTCTCTTTCTGACTTGCTTCACTCTGGAGAATAGGCTCTAGGTTTGTCAACCTCGTTAGAACTGACTCAAATGTGTTTCTCTTTATGGCTGAGTAATAGTCCATTGTATACATTGTTCTAGTTCTATGAAAAATGCCATTGGTAATTTGAAAGTGATCACACTGAATCTGTAGATTGCATTTGGTAATATAGTCATTTTCACACTATTAATTCTTCCTACCCAGGAATATGGAATATCTCTCCACCTCTTTATGTCGTCTTTCTTTTCTTTCCTCGGTGTCTTAGAATTTTCCATATACAGGTCTTTTGTCTCCTTAGGTAGGTTTATTACCAGATATTTTATTCTTTTTGTTGCAGTGGCGAATGGGATTGGCTCCTTAATTTCACTTTCTGATTTTTCATTGTTAGTATATAGGAATTCAAGTGATTTCTGTGTATTGACCTTGTATCATACAACTTTGTTAAATTCATTGTTTAGCTTTACTAGAAAATAGATAGTTTCTTTTGGGTTTTCTATGTGTAGTATCATTTCATTTGCAAAAGAGAGAGTTTTACTTCTTCTTTTCAGATCTGGATTCTTTTTATTTCTTTTTCTTCACTGATTGCCATAGCTAGGACTTCCAAAAGCATGCTGAATAACTGTGATGAGAATGGACAAATTTGTCTCGTTCCTGATCTTAGAGGGAATGCTTTTCATTTTTCCTCATTGAGAATAATGTTTGCTGTGGGTTTATTCTATACAGCCTTTACTATGTTGACCAAGGTTCCTCCTGTGTCTATTTATTGAAGCGTTTTTGTCATAAACAGGTGCTGAATTGTGTCAAAGGCTTTTTCTGCCTCTATTGAGATATGATCATATGGTTCTTATTTTTCAATTTGTTAAGATGGTGCATCACATTGAAATTGGTTTGTGTATATTGAAGAATCCTTGCATCCCTGGCATAAACCGAATTGATCATGATATATGAGCTATTGAATACGTTGTTGAATTGTGTTTGCTAGAATTTTGTTGAGGATTTTTACATCTGTGTTTGTCAGTGATGTTGGCCTGTAATTTTCTTTTTTGTGTTGTCTCTGCCTGGTTTTGGTATCAAGGTGATTGTGGCCTCATAGAATGAGTTTGGAAGTGTTCCTTCCTCTGCAATTTTTTGGAAGAGTTTCAGAAAAATAGGCATTAGCTCTTCTCTAAATGTTTGATAAAATTCCCCTGTGAAGCTATCTGGCCCTGGGCTTTTGTTTTTGGGAGATTTTGGATAACACTTTCTATTTCAGTGTTTGTAATAGGCTTGTTTGTAATTTTTATTTCTTCCTGATTCAGTTTTGGGAGGTTGAACTTTTCTAAGAATCTGTCCATCTCCTCTCGGTTGTCCGTTTTATTAGCATATTGTTGCTCATAACATTCTCTTATGATCCTTTTCATCTCTGTGTTGTCTGGTGTAACTTCTCCTTTTTCATTTCTAATCTTGTCAATTTGATTTTTCTCCCTTCTGTTCTTGATGAGTCTGGCTAGTGGTTTGTCCATTTTGCTTATCTTCTCAAAGAACCAGTGTTCAGTCTGATTAATCTTTGCTATTGTTTCCTTCATTCTCTTTTTGATTTATTTCTGCTCTGATCTGTATGATTTCTTTCCTTCTGCTGACTTTGGGGAGTTCTGGTTCTTTTTCTAGCTGCTTTAAATGTAGAGTGTTGCCTGTTCAAAGTTTTTCTTGTCCTGGAGGTAGGATTGTGCTGCCATCAACTTCTCTCTTAGAAGTGCTTTTATTGAATCTCATAGGTTTTGGGTGGTCATGTTTTTGTTGTCATTTGTTTCTAGGAATCTTTTGATTTCCCTTCTTATTTCTTCAATAACCTTTTCGTTATTTAGTAATGAATTGTTTAATCTCCCTGAGTTTGTGTTTTTTTACATTTTTCTCCTGTAGTTGATATCTAGTCTCATAGTGTTGTGGTCAGAGAAGATACGTGATATATTTTCTATTTTTTAAATTTACTGAGGCTTGATTCGTGGCTCAAGATGTGGGCTATCCCAGAGAATGTTCCATGTGCAGTTGAGAACAAAGTGTATTCTTCTGCATTTGGATGGAAAGTCCTGAAGATATCAATTAGATCCATTGGGTCTAATGTTTCATTGAACTTTTGTGTTTCCTTATTGATTCACTGTTTTGATGATCTGTCCACTGGTGTAAGTGGGGTGTTAAAGTCCCCCACTATAGCTGTGTTGCTGTTGAATTCCCCTCTTATGCCTGTTAGTGTTTGCCGTGTGTATTGAGGTGCTTCTATGTTGGGGGCATAAATATTTCCAATTGTTATATCTTCTTCTTGGATTGATCCTTTGATCATTATATAGTGTCCTTTGTCTGTTATAATATTCTTTATTTTAAAGTCTATTTTGTGTGAAATAAGACTTGCCACACTGGCTATCTTTTGGTTACCATTCAAATGGAATATCTTTTTCCATCCATTTCCTTTCAGTCTGTATGTGTCTCTAGGTCTGAAGCGGGTCTCTTGTGGCCAGTATATATTTGGCTCTTGTTTTTGTATTCATTCAGTTATTCTGTATCTTTTGTTGATGAATTTAATCCATTTATATTAAAGTAATAATATATATGTTCCTGTTGACATTTTCTTAATCGTTTTGGTTTGTTTTTGTAGGTCTTTCCTTTCTCTTGTGTTTACTGGCTGCAAATCCCTTTAGTATTTGTTGTAAGACTGGTTTGGTGGTGCTAAATTCTCTTAACTTTTGCTTTGTCTGTAAAGCTTTGATTTCACCATCAATTTTGAATAAGATCTTTTCAAATAGGGTTTTCTATTTCTTTCTTATGTCATAGTAGTACTTTAAAATGCCTCATAATTCCATCCTCACATAAGCATTTCTCTTCTACAAATTAAAACTTGTCTTTTAAGATCAACTTTAAAACAGAGTCCTCTTGTAGCATCTTGAATTCATGTTTAACAATTAAACCTTTTCATTACACAAAATGCTTATTATGGTAATAGGACAGAAATGAGGATTTTCATATATTTAGATGCTGTGAAATTTTTCTTTCTTCAGTAGTAGGTTTTTAAACTTGCTTGCTCTTTTGTGTAAGACAAAAAAAGAAAAAAATGTAGCTATTCTCCTTTAAAGAAAAAGGAGAATGAATCCTACTCCAATTAATGAATTAAATTATTTTGCCAAAGTCACGCTTTTAACTTACCTGATTCATTTGAGTGATTCATTTGTTAATTTTATCAGATTCAAGATTATAGAATTGTATCATCTCTTTTGGTGTCATAAAATGTTAGGGAATGCCACTTTAGGCGCTTTGAACAAATCATTTAACCTTTTTTTTATTTTAAAGCTGTTATTGGTAAACAGTGGGGCAAAGGTAGATAGTTATTTCTATACCCTCTAGCTATAAAATTTGATGGTTACTGAATGTGGAATTGGGAAGCATTACTTATATTCCAGAATTCCACACGAACACCTCCTCAGTTTCATTCTGCTCCTTGTGTTTTGGTAAACTTTGGTTCATACATTTCAGTGAACACCATCAGGGTTTTGCTATGTCCTGGATCCAAATGAAAAAAGAATTAGAAAAGGCAGTGGGGAAAGAATAGCTTTAGTGCAGAAAGAAGAAAGTTTCCTTTCTGTCTCTGAGGCACTAAGGTGTCACATCCTCTACATCTGACTGTTTAATGGAAAATCCAGGTGGTAAAGATCGAAGAGGACAGATGTTGTGTGTTTTTATTTCTCTATCTCTGCCAGTCAGATGGGGAAGACTGGATGTGAATAATTGTATCTTATTAAAAAAGCCTTTCTTGAAATTTTGGGAATTTTGTTTCTTTCCCTCAGAAAGAAGCACATTTTACAAAAATTTCAGTGACTTGTAAGTGATAAAATTTATGTTAGCACGAATATATTTTTATCACTTAAAATCAGGGCAAATATTGAGTCAAATAATAAATTGAAAACAGAGTCTCTAGAATTAAGTAATAGCAATTATTCTTAGTGTCAAACTTTCATTAAAGGTTGAAGAAGAAAAGAAGCACAAAGATGCTGCTGATGAGAGTCGACTGATTCAGCAGAGAAAGAGTGGAGGAAATAACAAGCAGGCGTTTCCTGCTATGGAGAATAAAGGTTCTCATAGGTAAGCCTATATCAAAATTTAACAGTAGGTCATTTGTTATTTTCCTGTAAAATCATTTCTGACTTGAGCTAATGTTTGTGATTTACACATTTTGTATTTCACTAGGGATATAGTTATTTTGAATACTCTTGTCCTTTAGCCTCAATACTAGAGTTCCTTTGTTAACATACCACCGTGTTACAGTATTAGAGTATTCTGGAGTTGACTGCATACTTGCCTTAACCAGTGTGTTGTAAAGTTAAATTTATGTCACTGATGAGCATCCTTTCATTTCAGTCTGAGGGCTTCTCTCAGCGTTTCTCATGAGGCGGGACTAGTGGTGATGAACTCCCTCAGGTTTGCTTTGTCTGGGAAAGTTTTTATTTCTCCTTCATTTCTGAAAGACACCTTTTCTGGAAAGAGTACTCTTGGTTGGCAGTTTTCTCCTAGCACTTTGGGTATGTCCATGGATGGAGCCAGATTGCTGTTGGTGGCGGGAGAGCCGATGAGGCACCTGCCTTTCATCCATGATGCTGATGTCACCCATGTGGGTGGTTTACAAGTAAACTGCCCCCGCCCTGCCTAAATTTGATTTCTTCTTTCATGGTGGATGTGCCACATGTCATTTTAAAAATCATCTAAATTAAAGTGTTACCTTTCTCTTTGAGGGTTTTTTTTTTTTTTTTTTTCAATTTATTTGGCTGCGTTGGTTCTTTGCATCTGCAGTGCTTGGGCTTCCCATTGTGGTGGCTTCTCTTGGTGCTGAGTGTGGGCTCCAGGGTGCTGGCTTCAGGGGTTGTGGAGCACAGGATTCATTGCTCTGCAGCATGTGCTATCTTCCCTGACCAGGGATCGAACCTGTGCCCCCTGCATCAGCAGGCAGATTCCTAAGCACTGGAGTACAAGGGAAATTCCTAAATTAAACATTACTGTGTTTAAAAGCAAAACAAAAAAATATAGTGTAAATCTAATTATGACTCCCACGTCTAAGAGTCATGGTGTTTAGGCAGTGGACTCCAGGTTTTCAGTGTAGCCCTTGAGGTTCTTCCCAATGTCTTTCCAGAGCATCTCTCTACTTTCTTCCATGTATTTTGTACTTTTCCTTCCAGGTTCCTAGGAAACAACCTAGATGCCGTGTGCCTGATCTGTGTACTCACATTCTAATCTCCCCGTAGAAAGATTTCTCGCTTTTCTCTTCCTTTTGACCTCCTGTCTTCACTTCTTCTGCAAATCCTTCCTTATTTCACTTATCACTTTCATATGTCAACTCTTACATATCATATTGTATCATAATTATATATCTCTGTTTGAAGGAAGAATTTGTTTTCTTGCATATGGTTGGTACTTCATAACTGTTTTTTTTTTTTTTTAATTTTTAAACTTTACATAATTGTATTAGTTTTGCCAAATATTAAAATGAATCCACCACAGGTATACATGTGTTCCCCATCCTGAACCCTCCTCCCTCCTCCCTCCCCATACCATCCCTCTGGGTCGTCCCAGTGCACTAGCCCCAAGCATCCAGTATCATGCATCGAACCTGGACTGGCAACTCGTTTCTTATATGATATTTTACATGTTTCAATGTCATTCTCCCAAATCTTCCCACCTTCTCCCTCTCCCACAGAGTCCATAAGACTGTTCTATACATCAGTGTCTCTTTTGCTGTCTCGTACACCGGGTTATTGTTACCATCTTTCTAAATTCCATATAAATGAAGCAACTGACAAACGACTAATCTCAAAAATATACAAGGAACTCCTACAGCTCAACTCCAGAAAAATAAATGACCCAATCAAAAAATGGGCCAAAGAACTAAATAGACATTTCTCCAAAGAAGACATACAGATGGCTAAACAAACACATGAAAAGATGCTCAACATCACTCATTATCAGAGAAATGCAAATCAAAACCACTATGAGGTACCATTTCACACCTGTCAGAATGGCTGTGATCCAAAAGTCTACAAATAATAAATGCTGGAGAGGGTGTGGAGAAAAGGGAACCCTCTTACACTGTTGGTGGGAATGCAAACTAGTACAGCCACTATGGAGAACAGTGTGGAGATTCCTTAAAAAACTGGAAATAGAACTTCCTTATGATCTAGCAATCCCACTGCTGGGCATACACACTGAGGAAACCAGAAGGGAAAGAGACACGTGTACCCCAATGTTCATCGCAGCACTGTTTATAATAGCCAGGACATGGAAGCAACCTAGATGTCCATCAGCAGATGAATGGATAAGAAAGCTGTGGTACATATACACAATGGAGTATTACTCAGCCATTAAAAAGAATACATTTGAATCAGTTCTAATGAGGTGGATGAAACTGGAGCCTATTATACAGAGTGAAGTAAGCCATAACTGGTTTTGTGGAATTAATCAATGACTTAATATGGGTAAGAGTTGGAATTTTACAAGAATTGGGTTTTTTATTCTTTATTAGTCGAATTATTTAAAAACAATGGCTTTTTTTGGACTTTTTAAAGTAGCGATCCTGGTGTGCACAGAAAGGGAGTAAAGAAAAAGAATGATAACAAATGGACACCAGAAGAACGTGTGATTGCTCCAATATTTGAAAAGACCGATTCACTGACTGGTGGCCTGCTGCACGTGAATGATGATAGCATTTTAAGGGAAGTGGATTTTTTAATTACTAATGACCTAGTGAAAATCTGCCCACATTTGCAGTTTCTGTCTCTTTCATCTGCCATATTGTTGACAGCTGCTTTCCTGCCATACAGCAGAGTTGAGTGTTTACCATAAACCTTACAAGTCAAACAAATGAAAATTTTACTGTCTGCCCTTTGTACATATATTTCTTCCTCTGACCTCCCCTTTTAGCACTCAGGACCACCAAAAATCATTTCATGCTTTAAATTAGATTTTCTCAAATAAGTACACAAATTATAAACTGGCCAATGGGGCAAGACAGAAAAATTACCTGATGATAAACATATATATTATATATATATATATATTTTTTTTTAATTCTAAGCGCCACATCAGCCATCACTTTTAAACATCCACATTTGTGAATGACCACAGCTCTTCAGTGATTCTGAGAGCTAGCGCTACTGTGGTGACAACCAGATTGCTTCAGGACTAGTGTTGAGAGGCAGTAGGTACATAGGAGCAGAATCCATGGGCCTCGTGTTCGAATCTCCATCAGTTCTTGAAGCTGTGATTCCCCCCCCCTCCCATGGCGGCAAAAACTTAACCTTACTGCTATCTCAGTTTCTCCATCCATAAAATGGGATAATTGGTTAGCATACAACGTTCAGTGGATCTGGGGAGATTAAAATTGGGACTATACATTACATGGTCAGAGCAAGGAATGGCATCCCCACTCCAGTACTTTGTACTGAAAATTCCATGGCTGAGGAGCCTTGGTAGGCTCCAGTCCATGGGCGGTCGCTAAGAGTCGGGCACGACTGAGTTGACTTCACTTCCATCTTTCACTTTCATGCATTGGAGAAGGAAATGGCAACCCCACTCCAGTATCTTCCGAAAGAATCCCAGGGACCAGAGAGCCTTAGTGGGCCTGCTGTCTATGGGGTCGCACAAGTCGGAAGCGACTGGAAGCGGACTTCAAGCAGCAGCAGCCATACATAATGTTATTTAGAAGAGGACGTGGCAGATACTAAGAGCTCTTTTAATTGGCGTTATTAACAGTGCTGTATTTTATCTGCAAAAAATCTGATCCACTTTGAGGCAGACGGCTGCCAACGAAAAATTGCGTTCTTCTACACAATCCACAGTGAACTCACTCTCCATACCGTTTGCAAGGGCAGTTAAGCGGGGAGCAGAGGCCCAGAACACACACGTTCAGACTTTCAAAAATGGTTCACTGACTCCACTAACAAACTAGTACTCTAAGTACTTTTCTCCACTTACAGTTTAATTTTGCAAACTTCCTTCCCTCTGTACTAACTCAGTGGACAATGACCACCGGTTAATATGCAAATAGCACCTCCTGGATGAGTGCGTAACAGAACATTTACACGACCCTCCAGAGGAAGGATGAAGTCACTGCCATGGAAATTTATAACTCTGCTGCCCTTAAATCAAAGCTGAAGTCAATTCATTCTCACAACTGGTTTATATGTCTAGCCAGAACTTCCCGTGAGACAATAAGTTTACGAGGTACGGATATCAGAGAAGCTATCCCAGAACTTTTACAGTTGGTGAAAGGCTAGAAATCTGTAAATCCCACTTCTGCCTACATAATGAAGGAAGGGCAAATTTACACTTTTTCTCCCAGAGTCAGGGAGAAAAGATGAGCATTTAATTGAACAATTCTCTCTAATGAGATTAAGCGCTTTTCCAATTTTACATTGCAGTTGCTTAAATACATTTTAATAAAAGTTTTACTATACAAACCCATCTTCAAGAAAAAAATTAACTGGGTGGGATGAATGTACTTAGTTGTGTCCAACAGTGTTAAACTAAACTGTTTCCCATTTAGCAGACAAGTGCTTGCATATCCATTAAAATTAACTCCCACACTGTTAGACAAGAATAGACCAATAATACAATTCCTCCACATATACATAGAAAAAAAATAGACAACAATGCAAAAAATTATCAGAGGGCTCAAATTGCTTCTTCACACCACTACATAACAGCAGACCGTGAAGACGCAAAACCGAGACTCTCGAAATGATGACGTCAAGCGACAGCCACCATGCGACGAGGCCCGAGAAGAGGACTGAGGAGGCCCAGGCTCCAACATGAAACATAAAAGATGGGGCCGAGACACAAGGCGAAGAAAGGCCCACCAAACACCAGTGTACCAGACCAAGAACACGCGAACAGTCCTCGCGCAAAAGCACACAGACAGAGGTAGCCAAATCAGCCAGTTATAACTCAGCGATAACAACCTCCAACCCACAGACAAACCAACAAATACCAATTTACGAACAAACAACCAAATCAGTCATCCCAGAAATGGTTATAAACCAATGTCACAGCTAGCACAATTAATATTAAGAGTATAGCCCAAAAGTGGAACAACCCAAAATCTCCATACAACTTATGAGAATGGCATAAAAAAATAGCCACGATACTCGAGTCCTAATCCGATTCCCAATAAAACAACAAGAAAAAGCCGGAAAGACCACGATACATGCATATACCATGGTAACTAAGACAACCAGCGCAAAATAACAATTGAGACGTTCAAGATTATGGAAACGCATAAACTCCGCAAAGGAGACCACTACTACATGATTCAATTATGAATGACAATCACCCAGACCAAGAGCACTATAGCCTCACCCGACGAGATATTACAGACTGGGGTCTGACCTAGCGAGACATATAGAGAAGCGAGCATGGAGAGAGACACATTCGAGCAGACCATTAGAACCAAGGGATGCAAGAGCTCCTCATATTGACGGGTGGCTGAATGGAAAATCCCAGCTTCTAACGCACACACTTGACCGATCGGCCACAGTGGTCCACACCTCCAATAAGAGCTGACTAGAACGATCTTAACTCTGCACTACTCAACCACACTTGCCACTGATACGGGTCATTACAATATGATACATGACATCCTCAACGCACTTCTCACTCCTAGTTTAAATCAATCCAACCACCACTATCCTCTAGATAATGCTGCTTAATTTCTATATTCGATCTATAGTAGTTATACTCCATACATAAGTGACTCAATAGCTATTTTACCAACTAGTATCTAAAATAGAAGAACCCAGCCACAAACAGAGGCCCGAGTGACATACACATATCAGCTCCTGGTCTCATATACACACTTCTTACGCCAACACAGACCTCCATGAGTCCCTGCGCCACACTCAATCCAGAAATAATATATAACAAAGACCCCAGACATCTCACTATGCAATCCCACAAAATCCGAAGAATAAAACTCATTCTCTCGGACAACATTCCTCTCAAACACATAATCCTCCATAGAATATTTCAATAACTGGCCCCAAACTTAGCACCCCCCACTCCACTGTACAACTACCAGGAAATCACAGAACAATAAAAACTTACAGGATTAGTGTCCCAACAGAAAAAACAGAAGTACTATCCACCTGTAGTAGAAAATCGCATTGAGCACCCGCACATGTCTCCCAAATTTTCCAAGGCATGCAATATCATCAGCAAACTATACCATAAAGTGCAAATGGCAGACTACAAGTCAAGCGAGCTATAAAGAAAGAGGCACTAAAGATTAATAAACATTACCGAGTATACACCAATGAATCTACCCAAGTAATGCCAGATATGGCAAAGACAAGAACACCCCAACACATCGTACACAAAGAACACCACCGAGCTCCACGTTAAAAACACTAATATACACATACGCGCCAACTAAAACCTCCTATCTCAGGCATCGTCAACTCTCCCACAATACATCCTGCACTCTGCGAGCTCTCACGCTATAGCACATCTAACTCCTCTCGCTCTATCCTCTAACCCCTGTGCCTCAACAATTCTAAACCTCTCCAACCATCAGTGATCCATATAACATAGACGCAGTAAGACTTCACGACCAACTACAGAACCGCTTGTACCAAGAGAATGCTCCAGTCAATTCATATGTTGAAGGTGTCTCACACCTGACTATAACCCAACTCTTAGGCTCTATGTACAGCGTTTAATCAAAATCAACATATTACCTACTTGCTTACAAACTATGTTCGATCAATCAAGATAGACTCCACCCCATTGCTACTCCTAAAATTCCTACCCACCACTAACTCGACCACAGATCAACTCACACTTCTCCATATCTCCTCCAAACTAAACATTGCGGGTCCAGAGAAACACCCCAGCGAAAGGGCGTGCTCCACCCCAACCGGCCTTCGCCTGGATCATAAAGTCCTCAGAAGACCCGCAGCAAGCGAGACCACCCCACATGTCACGACACGCACTAGACCACCGCCGTGAGAATCCTCGCCAGGAGCATCAGCAACTCTTCACGCCAGAACGAACACAGAATGATGCATAAAGCCTGGACCAAGATATGTCGGCCCAAAATTTCAACCCACTAGTCCCGAGACACACCAAATCCTTATCCATCCCATCTAATCCTATAAGAAGCTTCGAATTAACATCACAAGGATATCATTCACAATCAATCATCCAAGCATCTGACTGCAGAATCTATTACACAAATAAGGAATCTCCCCTTCCCATCCAGAAAGCGAAACCACTCCAGAGGCGCACCCCTTGATCCGAACCTTACATCCCTCCTTAATTATCTAGTCGAGGTGATCGTGAGTAGTCAATCAACTCCCAACCTCCTAAAAGTTATCCACCTCCACTCCCACAAATTACCATATGAGCCATAAACATAAGATATTCGTCAGGCATCATACGTATGGGAAAGGCTATCGTAGAAAAAAAGAAATGAGAGATATCATAGATATTACTCTATACACTGAACAAACCCAATCTTTGCCGCCTAGACAATCTGAAGACAAACTCATGAAACACACAAGAAAAAAATAGACTAAACTCCAACCACTCTCCATATACCACCAACCAAAATAATCCAAAGAAACCTATTCTAAAACCAAAATTGCCAAGGTGACTCCCATAGCCTGATCAAGGAGCCTCCAGATCCCACCTAGGCCCTAACACCCAACGCTGCCTCACCAACACAGCAAACACACCATACAACCCTAACCTCCCTGACTTCACTCCCATTCCTGCTGCTCACGAATCCTGCCACCCCTCCTTTTTATTGGGCAATACTGCGTATTCAAATGACAGTAAAAATAAGAATCCCTACCAAAGATACAAAGTTAGCGGAAGCGCACCAAAATATCCGAGCTAAATCCTGTCAAACACATCTCTCTAAGTAATAGCCATACACAAAAGAGCCCGCTCGCCGAGAGTTGTACTCCAGCAACCACAGCTATCCGTTACACAGCACGTCACCACCCTAGCAAGCTCCCAAATATCACACTTTAATGAACAAGACTAATACTCATAAGATCTCGCAACTTGAGTCAACGCCCATATCTCAAGTATACCTCAATTCACATGAAATACAAACATACAATATTAAAGATGTGAGCTAAAGCCCATAAAGCCCAATCATACACTCGAAAGCAAGAGCCGTGCAGATGCATTTTCACAAATGCACACGGATTACAAAATTTTACAAATCCAAGATCACAAAACTAAAGAACACACACGAACCACAGCGACAAAATAATGCACAAAACGAGAGTTAATGAAACACAAAGCTCACTGAAAGCCCACGTAAGAGAATATATCACCTACCGAGAAAATAAAAATAGCACAATCATGAGAGGGCAACCCCTGGACCATAAATGAACTGCTTACAAAGGGAATAACAATACCACCATGCTAAACCTGAAGCTTAATTTCAAATATTCAGTTTCGGTTGAGCGTTTCTTTTATCTGCTTCTCATGATACTACATGTGGTTACATAGAGATTTTAAAAATTAATTATCTGAATAGTAAATTACTTAATACCCTCTATATTAAAAAATTTAGAACTTAATCTCTTTAACTTAATTTTCATAAACACACGATCCCGAGTCTGCAAACACACCCCACAGCCAACCTTTACAAACATCCTTATACTGGCACCAATTGACCCGACATAATCATTGGAGTGCCTCAAACCTTCTTCTACTATTAGACATACGCGGAATCCAACCCAAGAGTGTGCATTATACCTCGCCTGCTCTATTCCAGAAGACCAGATAAAAAAAAAAACTAGATTCACAGCCCAGTGATAAATAATTTTACCTATCAAGCTTAGAATATCCCAACATATATAGAGCCAAGAATGAAAGAATCAACCCATTTGAATCCTCTCTACATATTCAGGGAAATCCCCTGACAAATTATTCTCCCTTCTTGCAATAGAAGACTACTTCTACACAATTCCTGCCTCTAAACATCATTCCTTCATACTGCACTGGCATTCTCTCTTCTACATGCTTCCATAACATGATTAACTCCGTGTTCGTTCCTCCAGCCATCAGACGTTGTTCCTCACGTTCAGCCTGAAAGTTTTCTCAAAGTCTGCAGGAAACTTGGTCTCGGCATGCTAATAACTATTCTTCTCTTTTTACTGTTCGGCTCTGTTTTGTTCATCATCCAGTTGCTGTCGGAGCAACATGTTTTCACTCTGAGTTGAGATAATCTTTCCTCTAAGCGATTCCTGCTTTCCAAGTAATTCATTCACTTTAGCCTTGTTCATTGAACATGTGTTCAATAACCCTGCTTTGACACTGTGCTTCGCGTAAGTCTCTCTGCGGAAACACGTTTCTAACATCAAAGTCTTTTCTCTGAGATCATCTGTCCTTGTTGCAGCTTTTTTTAGCCTGATGAATTTATTTTTCCACTTTAAAAAGTTCCTGGGAAAGGCATCTCCATTGTCACATTTCAGGTTAGCCATATCGACTTTCATTTGCTCCTGTAAGCGTAACCTCTTATCTTTGCTTTCTGGGAGCAAGTTCCAGGTCTCTTTGTGATGTCTGACCCTTGACATGATCATGTGTGGCAGGAGCAGTCTAAAACGGTAGGATTCCACTTCTGTTCCATTCTTTTGTTTGCTTTGTTTGCATTTTCCAGCCAGGGCGTTTTAGCATTTGTATTTTCACTTACTGCGAACGTTAAAGCTGGCCAGTATGCTGGGAATATGCCTTTGCTCAACGTTTCCTTGGTTCAATTATGCCTCTTGAGGATTAATCTTCTCTCCTTCTACAATTCTACATATAAACCTCAAAACCACTCTTTCTATTATCCATAAGTTACTAGATTGTTCACTGTGCTCTATTCCTACTGCCCACTGGACAATTGACATCACATAGCATGTGGCCTTCATAGCACACAGACCCATACTTGACTTCCCTCTCTACCCACTTATCAGCAAAACCTAAGTCTGGACAGACAAAAAAAGAACTTAATTGGAGTACCAACACTGAAAATGACATTATCATGCAACACTCTGACAAAAGCAAGACAACCTGAATGTTTATACAAAGTCGAAAAAGCACACCTCCTGATAACCACACAAGTGAAATACTCAAAATGGCGACCAAATGAGGCCTCAAGCATACCACCATCAACACATTAACAAAGCCACACCACAAATAATTCCACCCCACCAAAGAGCACCAAAACATTTAAATTGCAAACGAACACGACAACTACACCAGATGAAATACGAAGAAAAAAGAAAAAAGCCCAGGCCGCACTATTTCAAAGAATAAGCTCAGACCCAAAGCTGGACAATAAAAAGGGACTTTTCATCTAAAAAACATGTACAACCAAAACACTAGAATAGCTTAAAAAAGATATCAGAAGAACGACACCACTAAAAAATTGTATACTACTTGTAGGAACTTATCTTCATAATGCGCATAAACCATAACACCATACGAAGCCCATAGATCAGACACCTCAAATAAATTGCTACTTGCAGCAACAAAGAACGGCACCTCAGACATGCACCCCCTCAGTCGAAGTAACGCTACAGACAAAGAGACAACCTCCATATCCGTCTAATATGCTAGGAAATCTAACCCAACAATCAATTCAAATCCCACGAAACACGACCGACTCCACCAGACCCCACACCGAAACAAACAAATTACATTCAACCAAATAGCGAGCAAACACGTCTGCAGGGAGAAGGGAATCAACCTAAATCCAACAAGAGATTGCGACGTTAAAACACCAAAACCACATATACACATTTAACTAATATTAATAACACAGAAAGGATATATAAAACAATTAAACACCCACCCTAAGCGACAATCCTACTGTCTACACCCACCATACAGCCAAACATACCATATACTATACAATATTCTTAACAAGGCAGAATACCTAAAAGGAAACATGCGTCGAGCTGGTAGCGAGTCGCGTGTCGTGATAGTGATAGAGTGATAGAGGAAGCCTAGTGTTATAGACCTACCCACATGACCAAACCATATGCGACCAATAAGACTGTAAGAAACACCCAACACAGAGACTCCACTGTCCATAAGACGAATCTACCAGCGCAAAAGAACAAGTAACATAAAAGACCTGCCCAACCATCTAATGACCACTCCTCTCCACGACAGACAGGCGCCTTACCTACCCAAAAAACCCAACTAGATCAACAACCAACAAGCGTCCTCATCTGCAAAAATTCCAAGCACGTTAGAAGACTTCTACTCCTCTCAGGCACGCAGCGGACCGCCCCACCCACCATCTCTAATAATAAAACCCTATAACCATCGCAACGATAACAAGAACACATAATATGGTCTGAATCACTGTGCTGTATTACCTTGAAACAAAACCAAACAATACTTGTAAAATCAAACACTACAATTCATAACAAAACAACATCACTGCGCTACCTTTAAACACAAACACACGCATACTAGATAACCCCTATCCTAATAAACCCAGCTACTTCAAGAAAAGAGCCCCATAATGCTACGAAATAATACCATAATATAAATAATAAGAATTAAATTTTTCATACAAAAAAACCATTCAACCATTTTAAACTTTAAGAAAAACTCCTTAAATTAGACACCTTATCTAAATCATTTATATCCCTCAAATAGGCAACCGTCCGAGTCCAAGGCTCACCAATATACCTAATATGACCAACATCAATTTAACCTCCACCAAACATCCATCCCCAAAAACATAATGATAACATTCATTAGCTAGTATAATGATTCTAGGCAAACGCAAGACGTTCAAAACACCTAGCTAGTATACAAGCTAAGCTTAAGCAGAGCTATTCATCACAGGCTCTATCTCCGATCTGAAATACATCCAATAACTTCCACCTACAATCCATAAAAACCACAGATTACTTCCCTCCTAGTACCAACCAATATCAAACGCGCTACCAAAAAAAATAAATCCCTCCATATACTGCATTCATAACCCCAGAGTAAAATACTCACACTGAACTGGAGTAAACCAAAAAACTCCAAGCTAAAATTAAATAGAGAGACTTACTTAACTATAGAGAACTCACTATAAGATACTTGACCATAAACTTTACATTTCTCTACTTCAAAATACAAGACCCAACCAAAAGACACCACAATCCACCAGATGTCATATCAAAAAAATCCCATAAAGTGCGAGGAAAAATGAACCAAATGATAACCACCGATCACTAAAAATAGTAAACCCACACTATAGGCACAAATCAATAGATCACTGTTTTTCAAGTCCAATTGACACCTCGACACCAGACACACCCACAGAGCAGCGAACACGGGTATCAAATTATCCTCACCAGAGACACAAGAAAATTGCAACTTCACAAAAGTAGCTATACTCTGAACTGCCATGAATCACGCATTTACACTCCACTATCCATTAATAGCTCCAGAGAAGATAATAAAAACTTAACTCGTAAAATCATCTATCAAGCGCCGAACAGGGACCCTCCACCAAACAACAAATCGACCAGGACCATCAGCACAAAACCACTGAGTTACAAGAATAGCAAAAGAAACAAGACGATTCTTATTTACTCCTTCTTCCTTGGCTCCGGAGAAGGGACATTATAAGAACAATAATACTCAACCTACAATAAACAACCATATCTTACCAAAGTGTTACGACAGAAATAAATTATCTACAACTAATATCTGTTATTTAACTACCTTGAAAAAAAACTGGCCCAAATGTATAAAATGCCCGATAGCGATACCCTAGCTCTAAAAATATGACACGATGAGCAAGAACAGACCCTCTGATATTCTCCCCCAGCTGAAAAGATCGCCTACGCAACGCTGCTCGAGCTCGACCCTGACACGCTCCACACTTCCAGACCGCCCACAGAGAACATTTTGAATACGGAGACAATGCATCGTCGCCGGTGGAGCACCACCCACAGTCCTCAGGCCAAAACCCACCAAATCAACGCGAGACGGTCCCGCCTAACTGACACCGACCCCACAGTCGCACAACATTTTTCCGACGCGATCAATTCCATGGAACAATATTCAACAGGCCTCTCATTGGCCCATGAGACCCACCTGAAGCGCTCGTCCCTACCTGACTTGCTGTAGACAAATGGATTGAATTTATCAGAAGCTAAAACTACTTTAGCACTGCAGGACTTTACATCTAGAGGAAGCCTTATTCGTAGTAGTAAGAGAAATCTGCAGCGTAGACACTCAAGAGCATAACCCAAGGACCACAAAGGTACACCAGTGTTTGAGAGGACATTGAGAGAATAGAGAGAAGGCGAGTCGAAATCCTCACTGCCTTAGAGACTGACACTTGAGAGAGACATACTGCAGACATCCAAGGAACACTCACTCAAAAGAGCCGCAGTATAGGAGATATACATCTACCAACGATAGCTGGAAAAAACATCCACAGAAATAAAATCCTAGTATAAAACACTCCTTAAGAAGATGACCAAGTTAAAAACAAACACTTCCTTGAGAGACCAAGAATCTACTGTGACAGCGGCGAGAGAACATACCCAGCGTGGGAAACGAGGAAAAGAGGCCCCACCTCTGAACCTAGTATATCACCAGATCAAACCAACAACCCCGCGGCGCAGCGATGCGCCTAGAGAAAGACTAAAAACCGAGGAACACAGAGAGGAGAGAAAGAGAGAGAGAAGCGGGGATCCACAACCCACAAGCCACAAAGCCTAGCCACCCAGATCTAGGCAACAGAAAGAATCTCATAATATAGAGAAAAAGCACAGAAGATACGCAACATCCTCAGAAAGCACACAAGTTTCCAGCACTCGATTGAGTCATAGCGATAGATACACAGCCCGCCCTCAATTCAACACCCAAATTAAAAATTGATATCTAATATCAGCCATTAACACAATACAAAATCAAACTAAGCCGAGATATACAAACAAAGAAACCAGGAACCATACAAAAAAAAACATGTAGATATAAGAATCCCACATCCATAACCCAGAATAAGGCTTACAAAAGAGAATAAAATACCAAAAAAATCACTTCATACAGCAAAAGCCCAACCAAAGGCAAAGAGGCCCTCTTAGACAAAACAGAGATATTTATCTGAACGAGTAAAACCAGACATCTTTATACAAAACAACCGAGAGATATTACATAAACTTCATGTATTTCAAAGTAAAAATGATCATCTTCAACAGCCCAAACAGAGCGGACAAGTTTATACTATTTTGCCAAACTATTCCTTTTACCCAAAATACATATCTCTATAGAGGACATAATATAATTACATATCGAAGAATTGAAAATCAATATGTATACCGGTAATTACCATATATCATACCTTACATACTATATTCACAATATAGCTGAAATTACCCCATGCAAGACCGACCATAACCAAACAAAAAAAACCAAACAAATGATTCACATTTATCAGGGTCCAAAAATATAAATAACTTCCCGAAAAATAAAATTAAAACCAATACCTAACAATGATAATATGCGCGTTATTTAATACTACTAACAAATCCAATCTTGACTACATATATCATAAGTACTAACTAAGTTCTAAAGGATGAAAAAACCAACACAAACACAACCAAAGAAAGAGCACCATAATAAGGCGAAACAAAAGAAAAAATTACGCATCCAGCACCAATATTAATAAAAAAACATTAAAATAATAGAACATCCACAGACGAAAAGAGAAAAAAACAAAAAAAAACCTAACGACCCATATTCGTTAATGAGATGAGATAGAAAAGCAAAAGTCAAATACCAGGATATATTTATAACAGTTGTCCATATATAAAAAGAATCTAACATTTCAACTGAGAAACAATAAAAACACCCACGACTAATTGCCAAACCAAATTCACTTCCACCATAAAGTCCTTGCCTATGCAACCAGAACCCCCACACCACGATCTCCTTTACTCCCCACACAGATCACCGTTCTTGAGGGACTTATTATCAGCACCCAACGCGCTATGCCCTAAATATCCACCCTTACATAGTACTTCACAGAAAGGCCCGACCTTAATCGCCTCAACGACTCATTTCTGGCAGATTTAGGTAAATATAAAATCCTTTAGTAGAGAGGAAAAATGAGCAAAGACAACGGCTCCAGGGAACACTTCACCAAAGACCACAACAGCAGTTCACAAACCACCAAAACGCCCCAGATAATTTCAAAGCCCAGAAAATTCTAGAGCAAAAACCAAACATCACACCAGCGTTCCAAATATATGCTGAGAGAGTGATATAAAAAAGTCTTTCTTAAAGTAAAACTCATAAATTTACCACAATATCAATCAATAATAAATTATCTATTTGCACCACCAACACCACAAAAAAAACACATAGTACCAGCATTATAAGCTAAAATATCCCTTAAACTCCGAACATTCTAAACCACTAATTCTAACAAAAACAAAAAAAGCCACTTTAGATGCTCAGGAAGCAAAAAATATTCCGGAATAACCTCACTACTATCAAATAACATGATTGATATCCTCCTTTGTCAACCAAGAAAAATTCATCAACTCACACGAATATCATATAACCAACCAATTCTGCCATGGTCTCATCTTTATAGCATGCATATCTACAAATAACACTTACGTGAGAAACAAAACCATAATCCAAAAATGTGTAAATGGAAAAGCTTTGAGATACAGAAAGAGCATGGATTATGTCACTTAGATCTATTCACTCACCTCCAAAAGTACTAAACTGGCGCGAGTACAACAGATGTTAATTGCCCTATTCCGTATATGAAAAATAACACCACAACATACCTCCCCTTTTACCCTGGATAGCAAACATAAACCAACTTATGCAAGTTATATAGAGGCAGTATACACGAGACACACCTATACAACAATCATTAGCTACCCACACCATCGATACTATACAAAAACATCGGCCCAAACCAATCAAAGAGACATGATAAAATACCGATTCAGTAACACTAAAGATAAATGTGAACAATATCATGAATTATTAATATAAGTTTTTTAAAAAATCTATACACGTCATAGAAGAGAACTAAACTTAAGTAATCAGATGCATAACATATTCATTACAGTAAAAGCGAATATAATATTGCCTTCAGAGCCAATAGAATGCAAGGCCGTTAGCCCAAACACATTCTATCATATGCACAGACCTCCACCAGACTCTGTAAACATAAAGTAATCATAGTATAATACAATAACTATCGTAATATTAATTTATCTCGTATAGATTAGAATGATAATATGTATACATCGACCTCCGAACTTGCTTAATTGGCATACATGCAAATACCAAGACTCCAACACACTCGATGTACAACCCTTCTCCTCGGCGCACAATCATTCCAACGAGCACACACACTCTATATACCCGCTCCCCTTCTCTAACATAACACAAGACACTCTGAAACATCACACCCCATTCTCTTCCTCTAAACCATCCAGGTCAATCCCATAATGCCTATCCCAGTAAAGTAACCATTCCCGAACAAAGAATAGCTGCTTCTCCGGTGTATTACCACAAACCCAAGCTCCAGAGCTCCAAACGCGGAGACAATCCTCACCTGAAACCATGACTATCCATCATAAGGCCAAACACGCACGAAAATCCTCTCCTTAAAACCTTCCCCAGGCAGTTGTCATCACAGCCAGAGAGATCATGAGGATTACTTCCTTCTCTGCGGCACGAAGACTCTAACAATACTATTATGCTTGCTCATCAGACAACGTATTGTTAATTTCTTCCCCAGAAAATTAAAAGAATTTGTCCATGTTACCTGCCATCATCTG
>NW_020191223.1:100891-207169 GCF_002263795.3 Bos taurus
AGCCGCTGGGACATCTTGGCCTATCTGGGACCTGGACATCGAAGCCGTCCACCAGGACTACAAGCGGGCTCTCTCTGCACGAGGCTGCCTCCATGGGACACCCGGACTGCGTGCGGTACCTGCTGGCCCGGGGGGCCGCCGTCGACTGCTTGGAAGGCCGACTGGTAAGTGGTGGGCCCTGCAGAGAGACCCCCACCCTTTCCTGCCGATTTTAGATTCCCACGCTTGGTCGGCTTCCACACCATAGCCTCTCAGGCTTCCCCTACAGAACATCATTGCTGTCCTTGTGGGGTTAACTGCTCCAGCCTTCTGTTTCAGACTGCCTCCCATGATAGAGCAGAGAGCTGTAACGAACATGTTCAGATCCCCTGGAGAAGGAAATGGCAACCCACTTCAGTATTCTTGCCTGGAGAACTCCATGGACAGAGGAGCCTGGCAGGCTACAGTCCATGGGGTCTCAGATTTGGACACTACTGAGCGACTATCACTCATTCACTTACTGCCTGTAGCAAGGGTCCCAGGTGTCATGTTTTTCTGGAAACATCTCACTAAATGATTATTGCACAGATGACATTGTTCTAATTTTCTGTTTTGAAATTCCTAGTTATAGCTTATCAGAAATTTGCAAAGACAGCCGGGAAGTCCCATGCACCTTTTCCCTATCTTGCCCCAAAGTTAATGTCTTACAACTAGAGTACAGTCACAAGAAGAAACTGACACTGCTATGACATTGCTACTCTCAGGGCCCTTACTCCCATTTCACAGGTACATAGATGAGCACAGGTGTGTGGGGTCCTCTGTGTAGTTTTATCACATGACCTCCACAGTCACCATGCTCACCTGTAACCATTATACAAAGCAATTGCATTCTGTTATTAATAGATGCACACAATCTTCAGTACTGACTGTCCACCTCCGTAGACATTTGAACACCTGAAGATTCATACCATGATAAAGTTCCTGAATGAATCCACAAGGGATTCCTGATCTTACATAAACAAGAAGAACATCAGAAAGATACAGCTAAGTAAAGTGCATCTTGCCCACTGGCATGGGGGAATACGCCTGCTTACGTTTTGAGGTTTGGGCTTGCTGTGACTGAGCCCAAGACATTTTCTTCTGCTGCTTAGTAAGTTGGTCCAAAGACAGTGGAGGCGTATTACCTTTTTTAAAAACAGTTCTGTGGATAAAGAAACAGCCTCCCCAAACAACCATCAGAAGGCCAAGTCCTCATTTGACTCTGTGCTTAGGAAGTTGCAGTTACAGCAAGAACATTTTGCCCGTTCTCACCTTACTGGCTTCTCATGTCCCTTCTACCCTGGATTTGTTCCCTCTGTAAAGCACTTCTTCAAGATTCCAGCCTTCATGTATCTTGGTTTCTCCTTTTTGATTTTTGTTCACTCTCATTACTACATTACCAAAACTAAAAAAACAAAACATTTTAAATACAGCAGTGTGTACATGACTGTCTCAAACTCACTAGCTATCCCAACAAGGACCTACTGTATAGCACAGGGAAGTCTGCTCAATGTTATGTGGCAGCCTGGATAGGAGAGGGCTTTGGGGGAGAATTGTTGTTCAGTTGCTCATTCGTGTCCAACTCTGTGTGACCTCATGGACTGCAGCATGCCAGGCTTCCCTATCTTTCACCATCTTCCCGGAGCTTGCTTTAAACTCATGTCCATTGAGTCAGTGATGCCATGCAACCATCTCACCCTCTATCGTCCCCTTCTCCTCCTGCTTTCATTCTTTCCCAGCATCAGGGTCTTTTCCAATGAGTCAGCTCTTCACATCAGGTGGCCAGAGTATTGGAGCTTCATCGTCAGTCCTTCCAATGAATATTATGGGTTGATTTCCTTTGGGATTGACTGGTTTGATCTCCTGACTGTCCAAGAGATTCTCAAGAGTCTTCTCCAAGGGGGAGAATGGATACATGTATTATATCTATAGCTGAGTCACTTTACTGTTCACCTGAAACTATCACAACATTGTTAATCAGCTATACCCAATAAAAAATAAAAAAATTAAACAAAAAAATGAAATAGTGTTGTTAGTTTATACCAAAGCAGTCCTGTTTAGTCAAAGGCATGGTTTTTGCAGTAGTCATGTATGGATGTGAGAGTTGGACCATAAAGAAGAGCTGAGAGCTGAAGAGTTGATGCTTTTGAACTGTGGTGTTCAAAAGAGAAGACTCTTGAGAGTCCTTGGACTGCAAGGAGATCAAACCAGTCAATCTTAAAGGAAATCAGTCCTGAATATTCAGGACTGAAAATCAGTCCTGAAAGGACTGATGCTGAAGCTGAAGCTCCAATACTTTGGCCACCTGATGTGAAGAACTGATTCATTAGAAAAGACCCTGATGCTGGGAAGGATTGAAGGGAGGAGGAGAAGGGGACTTCAGAATGAGATGGTTGGATGACATCACCAATTTGATGGACATTGGTTTGAGCAAGCTCCAGGAGTTAGTGATGGACAGGGAAGCCTGGCTTGCTGCAGTCCATAGGGTCACAAAGAGTCAGACAAGACTGAATGACTGAACTGAACTGATTTTCCAGTAGTCATGTATGGATGTGAGAGTTGGACCATAAAGAAAGCTGAGCACCAGAGAACTGATGCTTTTGAGCCGTGGTGCTGGTGAAAACTCTTGAGAGTCCCTTGGACTGCAAGGAGATCTAACCAGTCAATCCTAAAGGAAATCAATCCTGAATATTCACTGGAAGGACTGATGCTGAAGCTGAACTTCCAATATTTTGGCCACCTAATGCAAAGAGCCAACTTAATAGAAAAGACCCTAATGCTGGGAAGACTGAAGGCAGGAGGAGAAGGGGATGACAGAGGACTAGATGGTTGGATGGCATCATCAACTCAATGGACATGGGTTTGGGCAAGCTCTGGGAGATGGTGAAGGACAGGGAAGCCTGGTGTGCTGCAGTCCATGGGGTCACAAAGACTTGGAGAAGACTGACCCCCTGAACGACAACAATAACACATAAAACAGATAACCAACGAGGACCTGTTGTATATCACAGAGAGCTCTACTCAGTTTTATATAATAACCTATATGGGAAAAGAAGCTGAAAAGAATGGAGATATGTATGTATATAGAACAGATTCACTTTGCTGGACACCTGAAACTAACACAACACTGTGAGTCAAATATACTTCAATGAAATTTTTCAAAAAATTGCTTCCTGCTGGAACAAGGCTTTATATCTCTTTAGAACAAATCTCTCCAACTCCTAATAAGTATCTCAGATTCTAAGGGGTCATTCGTATGACTTCCTTCCATTAAATTTGCAGTTTCCTAAAGTACCTTTATTCAGTCCAGTGGGTCATGAGCATTGAGGGGCCCAATGACAACCAGTAACAACCCACGAGAGAAGAAGCCACATTTTGTTGGTTTTCGAATTTCTAGCATCCAGCACAGAGACTAGACTCTGGACTTGGTTGGTTTGGTGTGCAGCTTCTGAAGGACATGATACTCACTCAATAGCTGAGGTGGGGGAATATGATACACAGAGTATTTTAAGAAGATAGATTTTTCTAGACTTTTCAGACTAGGTGGGTAACGAATGAAAACCTCCTAACTAGGAACATTCCCCCCACCTCTTGAATCTATTTAAAATAAAGGAGGACACACTACAAAGAAAAACTAATGGAAATGGAGCAGAACACTGTGAAGACCTCCCCATGGCACCTGCCTCTTGTTGGTAGAAAAGCTTTAGCCTCTGAGGCTTTGCCCAAGTCCCAAAGAGCAAACATAATCAGAGAAGTGCGAAAATGCTGAAATAAATGAAAACGGTCCAAGACAAAACAACAATAGTTAAAGCATCAAAGTCAGCTCCTCCTCAAGGGCTGTAGATAACATTCTGAGCCATATCCTGGAGTTCTGCAGATACTGAAACCCCCACCAGGTGGAAGAAGTTAACTGCATGCTGACTACACCTATGTAGACCCCAGACCAGTTGAAACCTGATGGTTGATGATACTGACTCCTAAAATCACCCACTTAGTTCACCACCAACCAATCCAGAAGGATGTACACCAGCTATCAGGCATCTCACACCCTCACCCCTAACAGTGCCTTTAGAAACCCTTCCCTGAATTTGGGGGAGAATGGATACATGTATATGTGTGGCTGAGTCACTCTGCTGTGCACCTGAAACTCACCACATTGTTGGCTATGCTCCAATAATATACGTTTTTTAAAAAAATTATTTTTGTCCTTAGGAAATCTAACCCACATATTTTTCCTTTTCTAGTTTACAAAGAAATGCATTCATTTTTTCCAAAGTCAGTTTAGATGTTTTTGTGAAGGTATATTTTAGATGTGAGCAGTAACTTTGAATAAAACTGATTTCCCCCCGTAATGTCCATGGGCCTCATCCAATCAGCTGAAGACTGCAAGCCCAAATACTGAGGTTTGTCAAAGTGGAAGGATGTTTTCAAATTGTGCTGGAGAAGACTCTTGAGAGTCCTTTGGACTGCAAGGAGATCAAACCAGTCAATCCAAAAGGAAATCAACCCTGAATATTTATTGGAAGGACTGATACTGAAACTGAAGCTCCAATATTTGGGCCACCTGATGCAAAGAGCGATTGCTCGGAAAAGACCCTAATTCTGGGAAGGACTGAAGGCGGGAGGAGAAAGGGGCAGCACAGGACAAGATGCTTGGATGGCGTCACCGACTCAGTGGACATGAATTTGAGCTAACTCCAAAAGACAGTGTAGCCCTGAAGTAGACAGAGGAGCCCTGAAGACTGCAGTCCATGGGGTCGCAAAGAGTGGAACACAACTTAGCAACTGAACAGCAACCGAAAAGTGGAAGAGTTCAAGTCTGAAGCATAGAAACCCCCGACTGTTGTTCTGGGGATTCAGATTCAAGACTGCAACATCAACTCTTCCCTGAATCTCCAGTCTGCTGGCTCACTCTACAGATTTCAGGTCTCCTGACAGATGGATAGATAAATAGCGAATCCCCTACTGTCTTTATTCCCCCTCTGGAGAACCTTAAAAATTCTACTGTATTCTAGCAGTGTGGCTCTAGTTATGTTTCACTGTATCCAGGCAGCAGGAATATAGTTATGTTTATTATTATAGTAAAATACATTGTGGTAGTCATCTTGTAAGTCAAATCATTATGCTCTATACCTTAAACTTATACACTGCTGCATGTTAATTACATCTCAATAAAACTGGAAGGGAAAAAAATTGCAATTTGGGAAACAGAGATTCAGGTTAAACTGAAAGAGTGTTCCAAAAAGGAGTCAGGGGTTTATGAAGACAAAAGGCCACAGGTTGTCAAAAATTGCCTGATGAGAACTGTGAGCGACTCTGATACAAGCCAGGAAATATTTGTCCTTACGGAATCACAAGTTATTTAGGGGAGGGGTGGTCCAAGAAGTAGCTTGAGTTTTTGGCAGATATTCTGGAGGACTTCATTAGGACAACAAATGATCGGAAGGTCAGATTCCATCCAGGCTGAGACATGCCTGTGTCACACTCGTTAATGGCCTCCTGGCTCTGTTTCAGAGAGCTCTTTAGGGAGCATTATTGTCGTTGAGTGGTTAAGTCATGTTCAACTCTTTGTGACCCAATGGACTGCAGCACGCCAGGCTTTCCTATCCTTCACTATCTCATGGAGTTTGTTCAAATTAGGGAACGTTAAGACTCCATGGTTTTTCTTTCACAAAAGGCAGTATGAAATCTGTCCCTGACTTCTGCTCAAGTGAACAACTGTAACAGGGAAGACCCTTTTGTATTCTATTACAAGTTCAGCACTAAAGGGATGTTGCCTTTATGCTTATATGATACATAGTTGCTCTTAGCTGGGAGCCTTGCCTCCTGCATAATAAGGATTAAGCTTAAATACCTGTGTTTACCTCCCAGGAAACAACCTGACCAAGCTCGCCTGTCAATGACTGCAGGAAGGGAATTAACACATTCCCTTCAGAGGCTGATGGGAACCAGGAAAGGTTTGACTTTACTCTTTCTCCTTTTAGTGTAAACCAAGCCTGAATTCTAACTCAGGAAAGATGGTTCTTATGGGACATGAGTCCACCATTAACTTGATCTACCAGCTTTCCAAACAAAGTTGCTATTCCTTGCCCCAATAATTCATCTCTTGATTTATCGGCCCATCCTGTAGGAAGCAACAGGACTTGGTAACAGGATGATGCTGCTTATGTCTAAGGCCTTCAAGTGAGCGTCAGCTCACTGGCTGGTGCTGCTGTATACGTAACAGTTTACCAGAGATCTCTTCCTTGCAGACGAGGCAAAGTCTCTGCCAGTTGTAAATGAGCATGACTACCTGTACTCAGGTGTGTCCTGTGGGGGAGGACAAAAACTGTCCTAGGTTCATCTGGCTGGTTAAGAAGCGACTTAACATGAGACAGATTAACAGGAGAAAAGCAAACAAAAGGTTAACAACGTGTATACTTCTGTATACATGGGTGAGAACCAGAAAACATGAGTAACTCACCAGAATGGTTGAAACCCTCACCTTAAATGCCATCTTCAGCTAGAGACAGAGGAGGATGCTGTGGGTAGTGGTTTGGGACTAGAATGTGGAGGAAGGTGATTCACATGGAGATGGAAAAGCAAGTGTTTGGAACTCTCTGTAAATATTTGGAGTTCCCCTGACCACACCTGGCCCACATTTTTTCTCAGTATCTCTCATAGTAGCTGTCTTCCTGGGCTAGCCCCTTTATCTAAACTATTCAACATTTAAGGAGGCGGTCAAAAGAAAGGCTTTGAGTCTTTTGTTTCTTAAAAATATTCTGCCTAAAATCATTCTCTTGCCAAAGATTTGACACATTTTGGGGTGACAAATTTTGCTTCCCTACAATGCCCTGGATCAGGTGGAAAAGGTTAATACGGAAACCCAAGGAGGAAGCCACCTTGCTTCCCAAAATAGTCCCTAAAATGTTGGGGGACTTGCTTAGATTCCTGAATCTAAGACTTGGGGGACTTCGGCTGAGACCAATGTCTTTTGCTCAGTAAGGGTCTTGCTGATTAAATGTTGCCCAAGACAAGCCAAAAGGATTTGGTGCCCATCAACTTCAAGTTTCCTTGGACTGGTTACAGTGGCTGAATTGCGGCCTAAAACTCTTCTAGGAACAAGGAGGGAAATTGTGGGGAAATAAACTTCCCTGGGATTTCTCAGCGGTTTTGTAAAAAGCTCAGATCTTCTGAGACTCTTCAGCACAGACATCTGCAACCGTTCATCTAATTAATAGCTCCAATCTGAAAGAATTCATAGTCTCATCTCCCCAAGGAGCAGGAGAGACCTACAGCCCAGAGTAGGTCCCCCGAAGGTGCTCCATCTCCCTAAGAATCTATATTTCAAGAAGGGATGAGGCCCAAAACCTTGGAGACTCCAGGTCAGGCTCCTGGAGAGATTTTGTTATCAGCAAAGCCCATAAACAGTTGCCAGGTTAAACAAACAAACAAACAAACATATTAGGAATAAAAATACTAACCTCCTTTCCCTTGTGCTTAGTCTGGTTTCTCTTGCTTGCTGAGTGTTTCCTGCAGAGGCCTTGCTTCCAGCTCTTCAAACCCCAGTTCCTGGTGTGAACCAGCTTGGCCGATGCTCTTGCTTGGGCTGGGGGTGCCGTGTGTGGAGACGCTGCACCCACCTTAATGCAAGATGGCAATGAGCCTTGTGAGCCCCATTACTGGGAGCAGCTGTGCCTGTCTCTGCTCCCCAGAACCCCGCCAACTCCACCCATTCCCCGCTGATGAGAGCCCTACGGAGCAGCCCCACCCATGGCCTTTTGGAGACTGTGGACTGTACAGTGGGTGCTCCCACTTCTCGGTTCCTTTGCTTCTTAACACAACTCATTTCATTGGCGGAGAAACACTGGGCAGAAGGACCCTTTTTGGGGTGGGTGACACCTTTACTTACGTACCAAAGGCCAGAGTAAGGAGGACATCCTTCCCAGGAGAGGAGAAGGCCCTTCTCAGCAGCAGGGACAAGGTTTTCTTCCGTTCTGCACCTGCTGTTGTGGAACAACTGACCTGCTCTCAACACACGGCCCCAGGTGCAGTCCTGGGCGAGGGGGCAACGCCTGTATGTTTACTGTGAGATATTTAATAAGAACTGTGTCTCTGATCACAATGACCTGTCCGTGCCTTCAGGATAAAAGGAAAGAATACTGAAAGCCTAGCCAAAAGGAGGGAGTGTCTCCAAAAGGTCAGTTAGAGTGAACGCCAAGAGGTAGGAGGAATTCAGATAGACAAGGGCAGGAAAGGTGTGGCTTTGATTCAGCGATGTGGTAGTCATCAGTGACTTGGGAGTAGTTTTGAGGAAAGAAAGGGAAGACAGTCTAGAACTGCTAGGGATACAGGTAAACCTTTCAAGAAGTGTGTTGTGGGACCTCAGATTGTCTGGTACAAGTGAGAGGGGAGAAGCATGGTGAGAAGTTCGTAGAGAAGAGATCTAAAATATTAATCAGAAGATACAAAATAATAAAAGTAGCAGGATCACTGGGCAGTGCAGCACTGAGACCCTTGGAGAGGGTGGTGGGGGAGAAGGATCATCAGTCTCATATGAAACTGGAGTTCTGCCGAGTCAGATCACTGAGAGGACAGAAAGACAAGGGGATGAAGGATTAAGTGAGCATTAGTAACATGTCAGCTCTTGGAACTGTTGGTGAGGAAAACACTTCCTCCACCCTCTTAGGTTCAGTTATTGGGAATCTGCCAATTAAATTGACAAAAGCAGATAACCATGAGAAAACAACATTTAAATAGCTTTCCAGGAATGATGTACACATGTGAGAGTTGGAGTGTAAAAAGGCTCAGTGCTGAAGAATTGATGCTTTCAAACTGTGGTGCTGGAGAAGACTCTTGAGAGTCCCTTGGACAGCAAGGAGAAAAAACCAGTCAATCCTAAAGGAGATCAACCCTGAATATTCATTGGAAGGACTGATGCTGAAGCTCCAATACTTTGGCCACTTGATGGGAAGAGCTGACTTACTGGAAAAGGCCCTGATGCTGTGAAAGATTGCGGCCGAGGGAGAAGGGGGTGACAGAGGATGAGCTAGTTAGGTGGCATCTTCGACTAAATGGACATTGAGTTTGAGCAAACTCCGGGAGGTGGTGAAGGACAGGGAAGCCTGGCATGTTGCAGTCCATGGGGTCGCAAAGAGATGGACGTGACTGAGCGACAACAATAACAACCACGTGCAGAGGTTCACAAAGAAATGTGACTTGAGGGGGTGACTACAACCGGGAGTTGATATACTACTTAATAAATGCCAGGGAGTAGGAGATAAAGGCATCTTCTGAAAAACAGGTGACTTGGGGAAGGAGGGGCACTTATAACAAAAAACATTTAAGAAATATAAATGGTACCTTAGGAGGAGATAGGGGAGTTTTGCGAAAATGTCTGGCGCTTGGAACTTTTCTCTCATTTTAACACGGTTTCCAAAAGTAAATCAAAAGTCAATTAAAACCAATTCAAATGCATTTCTTTTTATAGCTGAATAATATACAGCTTCTTTATTCATTCATCTATTGATGTACATCTAGGTTACTTCCATGTCCTAGCTATTGTAAGTAGTGCTGCAGTGAACACTGGGGTACATGTGTCTTTTTGGAATTTGCTCTATGATGCAGGGAACCCAAAGTTGGTGCTTTGTGACAAACTAGAAGGGTGGAATGGGGAGGAAGGTGAGAGGGAGGTTCAAGAGGGAGGGGACATATGCATATCTATGGCCGATTCAAGTCAATGTATGGCAGAAACCATCACAATATTGTAAAGTAATTATCCTCTAATTAAAAATAAATTTTTAAAAAAAGTTAATTCATTGCAAAGGCAAAAACTCAGGCAAATCTTATTTCTCCATGAGGAAAGACCTATGAATCCATGTTTACAGTTACATATAATAAGTTTTATGCCACTATTAACAGTTGTAAGACATCAAAACATTGATGGTAGCCATAACAGCAGTATCTAAATCTTTAGGTCTATATATAGTGATAAAAACTGGAAAATACAAAAAAGCTATCATCAACACCACTAAATATTAATGACAAGTCTGGTTGTTTGGGTGCTGTTTAAACAGCTGATATTAGGGTTTGAGTTCATACAGGGCCGCTCAAATGGTAAAGAATCCACCTGCAATTCAGGTGACCTGGGTTTGATCCCTGGTTCTGGAAGATCCCCTGGAGAAGGGAATGGCTCCCTGCTCCAGTATTCTTGCCTGGAGAATTCCATGGACAGAGGAGCCTGGCAGGCTCGTCCATGGGATCACAAAGAGTTGACATGGCTGAGTGACTAACAGTATCACTTTGAATATGGAAAACTCAACAGTGCTGGCTTTTAAGTCTGCTAAGTTAGATGCAGAGAAACATCACTTAAAATACCATATACATTGTTATCATACACACATAATATGAAAATATTTTCCTTTAATAAAGAATTTCTCATCAGGTTTAATGGGAAACAATGAAAACTTCACGTAAACAGTCCCGTAGGGAAACTTTTACTATTCATCATTCAAATCATATCTTTTTTCGTCAAAGTCTGTACATATTCTTGTGATGTTTTCCATAGTAGGTCCTCATATACATTTGACCCATCTGTAGATCCTCAAGGAGACACTCTAAAGGAATTAGATGCAAATTCAGCATCAACTGGAAAGAAAAGGAAAGAATTATATTCTTTACCTAAAATACTTGAGTTAACTAAGTATTAGTTAAGAAAAAAAAAAAAACAAAAACAAAACTGAGACCTATTCAAGTGTTCCGAAGAATGAAATATATCTATAGATGACACAACACAAAAAACGAGATTACAATTATATAATCTGCTCATGGTCGCACGTGTGGCTGAGTATCAGGGCTTCTGGTTTTCTCATTCTTCATTCATTTACTCGATAACTACATGCAGAGGTGCTGTGACAAGCACTGGAATTATAAGATGAAGGTGCCCCAGTCCACCCTGAAAAATGATATGCCCTAAACTGGAAAAATACATGAACAGCGGATTTCCATACAGAGTCATAAATACTAAGACAGATATAAAAGATGGCACAAGGAGCACTCAAAAGGGACAGCCAGCCTTGTGTCAGTACTGCCAGCTTTTTGATGGAGGTGATATGTAAGTAGCTATCTGAAGGACAGGAGAAAGTACAAGAGGTAGAGGGGAGAAACATGTACAAAGACCGGAGGTGAGGAAGCACACCTGTGGGATCCTACACAGTCTGGCTGGTTAGATGCAGAGTTGAGGGGCAGAGGAGGGTGGTAGAGAGATAAGGGCAACTACTTTGGCAGGACCCAAATTGATGTGGGTGTTTGGAGCTTTTCCTGAGCGTGAAAGATAAACTGGTGACAAAGTCAGCGACAGAGGAGTTTTAAAGTCACCACCAAGTGACAGCTACACAAACATGACTGCTTCAGCCTGGGTTCCTAACCGTAACCACTATCAGACACTTGAGACGCTGATGAACTCCACGTATTCTGAGAATAGTGTCAGGGTGTAGGCAGATAGTTCCACAGGGATGGAGGCAGCAGAAGAAGGAAATAGCAGAAATAAAAGAAATACCTAGACCTTTTGGGCTTGTTTTTCAAGCAACGGAACATGGTGAAAAAATGAGGAAGAAGGAATTTTTCACTATGACTGCTCATGCTCACATTTTTCATTAGCTATATGTAAGAAAAAATATTTAAGATAGCAACTGTTATCCAAACAATGGAAAGAGACGCCACTGACTGTTTACCATGTATTTCAGAAATCAATGTCTAAGTTTAACTCATACGTTTTGGCAACATACCTTCTTCTAGTTCTCTAGTTATACTCCTGCCAACTCCTGCTGCATCTGAAATAAGTCAAATATTATGTTTAAGTTAAACAAGAGATATTATCATAGGAATGACATATAATTTCCTACATGTGACATTTAAATAATACTTTGAGACTAGACCTAACTTGAAGATTACTTAGGTAGAAAAATAATCCCATAAATAAAAGAAAATGAATTCCTACTTATTCTGCTTTTAGATAACAGAGAACATATATATGGAATGCTATTTAGATTAATCTGATAAAAAGTATAATAAATATCAGTCTATTGAGTACACATAATTTCAGAGAATTAGGGAATGACCCATAATCCTGGTAATGATGCACAAGATCACCATCTTCTCCCTTAACAGCTCCTGCCCTAAATATGTACTTCCAAGACCTTTATTTTGATTTCTAGGTGAGGATCATGTTCAAATGAAGTAGTTTGAAGTCGAATATTAATAAGAAGAACACATCTGCAGTTTTCTTTAAAGTTTTCCTTTTAGCGAAGCATAGAAAGGTGAGAAAATTATACACAAGAAAACAATGTACCAGCAAGTTTTAATTCTAAAGGTGTTTAGCGAGAAGGATTCTCTCACAGTGTTAGTTTCTGAACTATGTCCCATAGAAGGGGAAGGTCCCTTGGGGGTCACTGAAGGGTTGAGGAAACAGAGAAGTCACAGCTGCACAGTCTCTGGCCACTCCTTTAGCTAAATGACTCTATACTTGTCTCTTATATAATACGGTTCTGTGCAGAAGGTTTTTTTTAAAAAGAAAGGTTGTTTTTAAGGTACAAGACTCATTGATGTAGTCAAAGTTACAATTCTACAAAAGAGTCTAGAGTCCTATGCCAGCTAATTCCTCAGATTAAGAAAACACATATAGTTTTTTTAACTATAACATAGAGAAAATGAATATGTAAAACCTTGTTACGTAGTTCAGTAATGCTTGTGGCATTTAATAAATGTTTTAAATTATGTCTTAAATGTGTGAACAAAAATAAATCAGTATCAAACTCCTATTTGTAGCAGTTGATATAGTTAATTTGTAAAGCATAGGTATTTTTTAAACACAGGACAGGAAACTTGAAAATCTTTAGTTGAATCAAGCAGGCCAAAATTGAAAAGATTAGTCTTAAAAGGATGTTCGTTTCCTCCTGATAAAACCTGGTTTATTAAAATGAGTCAGCACAATGAATTATCCACATTTTGAGTTATTTAGGACAAAATTTAAAACACAAATAAGATCTCTCTTTACTATTTAGCCTACTTCTATCCGAGCTCTCATGGTTAATTGTTATATACAAAAAGAATGAGTGTAATCTCAACTATAAATCTGGTCAGAAATTACAGTTGAACTTCATTTCCTCAGCCCGAAGTTTCAAAGGGAGGACTTATACTCCTACCCTCCTCATGAGAAGCAAGGAGATTTACAAAAAATATTTTTCTGAGCAATTGTAGAATGTTTCTAAATTTGTAGTTAAAGCAAACATGAAAAAATTTTAAATGAAGCTCACTTTTGTCTCTATCTCAACACTATACAGCCGACGTACTCCTTTTCCTATTTGGAACCAGTCTGTTCCATGTCCAGTTCTAACTGTTGCTTCCTGACATGCATTCAGGTTTCTCAAGAGGCAGGTAAGGTGGTCTGGTATTCCCATCCTATTCTAAATCCTTTCAGAATTTTCCACAGTTTATTGTGATCCACACAGTCAAAGGCTTTGGCATAGTCAATAAAGCAGAAGTAGATGTTTTTCTGGAACTCTCTTGCTTCTTCCATGATCCAGCATATGTTGGCAATTTGATCTCTGGTTCCTCTGCCTTTTGTAAAACCAGCTTGAACATCTGGAAGTTCATGGTTCACATATTGCTGAAGCCTGGCTTGGAGAATTTTGAGCATTACTTTACTAGTGTGTGAGATGAGTGCAATTGTGCAGTAGTTCGAGCATTCTTTGCATTGCCTTTCTTTGGGATTGGAATGAAAACTGACCTTTTTAGTCCTGTGGCCACTACTGAGTTTTCCAAATTTGCTGGCATATTGAGTGCAGCACTTTCACAGCATCATCTTTCAGGATTTGAAATAGCTCAATTGGAATTCCATCACCTCCACTAGCTTTGTTCGTAGTGACGCTTTCTAAGGCCCACTTGACTTCACATTCCAGGAGGTCTGGCTCTAGGTGAGTGATCACACTATCGTGATTATCTTGGTCGTGAAGATCTTTTTTGTACAGTTGTTCCCTGTATTCTTACCACCTCTTCTTAATATCTTCTGCTTCTGTTAGGTCCATACCATTTCTGTCCTTTGTTGTGACCATTTTTGCATGAAATGTTCCCTTGGTATCTCTAATTTTCTTGAAGAGATCTCTAGTCTTTCCCATTCTGTTGTTTTCCTCTATTTCTTTGCATTGATCGCTGAGGAGGCTTTCTTATCTCTTCTTGCTATTCTTTGGAACTCTGCATTCAGATGCTTATATCTTTCCTTTTCTCCTTTGCTTTTCACTTCTCTTCTTTTCACAGCTATTTGTAAGGCCTCCCCAGACAGCCATTTTGCTTTTTTGCATTTCTTTTCCATGGGGATGGTCTTGATCCCTGTCTCCTGTACAGTGTCACGAACCTCCGTGCATAGTTCATCAGACACTCTGTCCATCAGATTTAGTCCCTTAAATCTATTTCTCACTTCCACTGTATAATCATAAGGGATTTGATTTAGGTCATACTTGAATGGTCTGGTGGTTTTCTCTACTTTCTTCAATTTAAGTCTGAATTTGGCAATAAGGAGTTCATGATCTGAGCTACAGTCAGCTCCCGGTCTTGTTTTTGCTGACTGTGTAGAGCTTCTCCAACTTTGGCTGCAAAGAATATAATCAATCTGATTTCGGTGTTGACCATCTGGTGATGTCCATGTGTAGAGTCTTCTCTTGTGTTGTTGGAAGAGGGTGTTTGTTATGACCAGTGCATTCTCTTGGCAAAAGTCTATTAGTCTTTGCCCTGCTTCATTCCGTATTCCAAGGCCAAATTTGCCTGTTACTCTAGGTGTTTCTTGACTTCCTTCTTTTGCATTCCAGTCCCCTATAATGAAAAGGACATCTTTTTTGGGTGTTAATTCTAAAAGGTCTTGTAGGTCTTCATAGAACCGTTCAGCTTTTTCAGCATTACTGGTTGGGGCATAGATTTGGATTACTGTGATATTGAATGGTTTGCCTTGGAAACGAACAGAGATCATTCTGTTGTTTTTGAGATTGCCTCCAAGTACTGCATTTCGGACTCTTTAGTTGACCATGATGGCTACTCCATTTCTTCTAAGGGATTCCTGCCCACAGTAGTAGATATAGTGGTCATCTGAGTTAAACTCACCCATTCCAGTCCATTTCAGTTCGCTGATTCCTAGAATGTCGATGTTCACTCTTGCCATCTCCTGTTTGACCACTTCCAATTTGCCTTGATTCATGGACCTAACATTCCAGGTTCCTGTGCAATATTGCTCTTTACAGCACGATTCCCTAAATGATTTGCATTTTTTAAGTTGCCATATAGTAAATGGAATGTCCCACTAAACTGAACACTGAAAGCACAGAGCAGACCTCCTGTAAACAATGATAGTTGTAAACATGCTCTAAAGAAGTACACATGTGTCTGGGGCTCCTCAACTAACAAGTCACAGTTGGGAGAGGAGAGAGAGGGCGTCAGAGAGAAAGGGAGGTGGCCTCACAGTGATATCTGCTGCCCTCTGGGACACACCTGCCTCGAGGAAAGAGTTCAGGGATGAAGAAACACCCCATCCCTCAAAGCCACGTTCAAGTATTTGCTTTCACCACCCTAGTATAAATGTTTCACTCGTGACCTCAGAAAAATTAAGCATTTGGCTCTGAGGAATCACCTAGAGCCACAATCTCAAGGGCAGGATGAGAAAGTCATTGGGTGAGACTGAAAAGGGCTAAAACAGCCCCAGAAACAATTTCAAGCATCCCTTGCTTTTCCAAAGTTCATTTTATGTTACTTCACTTCTACGAAGGGCCTACATAGGCACCTGTTTTTCATAACAACAACAACAACAAAAATCTCCTGTTTTTCATAATAACAACAAAAAAAAAAATCTGAAGAGGATTTTTGGTTTCATTTAAAAAGGCAAAAAGCTGAAACGATGTTCAGTGCATGTTTTTACAGTGAGAGGCATCGTGTTCCACAAACAGGGAGACCGGCCCCACCGAGCTCCTTCCCCGGGAGTGACACCCCACCTCTCAGCGTCAAGTCGCCACACCCCTGAACCTTGTGTGGGAGCACCTGTGCTTTACTCGTGCATATTCATTTTATGCATCTACGAGCAGAACGTGTCCTCGGGTCCCTGCTTCTTTGGTTTATGATGTTTTGGCTTATGAAAGGCTTCCTAGGAATGCTCTGCTTTCAGATAGTAGGGAAACCTGGACTAGGCACTGGAGGTGCTGCGATCTGCCCTTTGCATCTTCCACACCCGCCCTGAGTCAGGTCACCATGTTATTTTTAGGCACTCTGTGAATTATCCTGCCAGTCACCCCCATGTTCATTTCCCCTGATTTCACAACCATGATTTTACATAGTGTAGGAAAACTTACAAGGATATAGTATTACTAGTTTGACTTAGGGCCCCTTTGGCAGTGACTATCTAGTTAGCTTTCACTTCCTACTCATCTCAGGAACCTGGCTCTATAAAAATTAGGCTTTAGAGACAAATTAATGAACTAAATTTATTTTGTGATTCTGTGTTTTGACTTACGTGTCTAGCTTACTTTCCAATGACTTTCTAACTTTAGTTCTTCTAGGTAGAGTTTCTTATATTTTTCCAACTCTGCTTGAGAAGTTTTCGTCTTGGAGAGTTCAGATTCCAACTCTTTAATTCTGAGTTCCATCTGACTTATTATGAAAGCAGTATCATTCTCTCGTAACTTCTCTAAGTTTTCTTGAGATGCTGCTTGTATCTAAGTCAAATTTTGAAAGATATATTTCTTTTGTTAATGATTATAACCTGAATAATTGTATTTGTTCCCTTTAGTTTTGAGTCAGTAATTCAGAGAGCAATTTTAAATGTGAAAAAAAGAAAAGTGAAACTTTAAAATAATCATGGTCAATGTGAAATGAATTACATCTGAATTATAAAATTAAAGTGGAATCAATGTTATAGTAGTACTTATGTAACCTGATAAGTCAAAGAATAAGAGGATCAACTTAAAATTTAAAAACTGAACAAGACAACTTGAGAATAATTCAAGAGGATGGTACCCGTTCTAAACCACAGTATTTTTTTTCCTCTTCATGGTGTTGTTTTATGTCAATTGGTCTTATAAGTAAAAGGATCCTCTAGTGAGAATCATTCTGAAATATCAATTTAGTGATAACTGTGATGGAAACTGAAATCTTTCTCTCTTCAGAGAGAGACAAGTGTCCCCTTCCTTCCAGAAATCTACAAAACAAACTGCTCTAAGGGAAGCAGAGGAAACACATAAACTGTATGCATCCAAAATGTAATTTACAGTGAGGCGAATTCAAGGATATGACAAATCAACAAATTACCTGTAAAAACATGTTGACTTCTCTTAATTTCTCTCTGAGATCCTGTATCACTCTTTCTTCAACCTCCTGTTTGTAGTGCTCTACTTGACTGTGTTCTATCATATTCAGTTCTATATGACTTTTGAGGGTCACTACTTCTTGCTGCAACTTCTTTTTATTCTTCTCTAGTTTTTCACATCTCTTTTGCATTCCTTTCATAGATAATAACTCCTCTTGAAGAACTTCAATTTTTGCATTCACGTGCAGACACGTTGAACATACAGTTTCCAGCTTTGCTGGAAGATCATCAATCTGCAAGAATAGAACAAATGCCATTTGGTAATGAGGGAAGTGGACTGAGCCCAGCCTAATACAAACTGAGGAGCAAATAAATGTGATGGTATCTGTACTGTTGAATGTAGGACCAGGAATTACGCAGAGAATCAAGAAAGAAGTCACCAAGAGTCACAAAATATATTCTTCACTGTCATCGTCTTTGTCACACAACATTTGCACTTGATTTTACACTCTTTTATTGTTCTGTAATAAAGCTTTTCTCTCTTTCCTCCATGGAATGACTGCAAGTCACCCCTTGGTAGAACGTCTCTTACTCCTTCCCCTCACCATGTCCCATGGTTTTTAAAGAAGTTAGAGGTATATTGTATTGAGTTTAGGGCTGAGTTAATAAATGCCTCCCAAAAAAAGATAGTGAAAATAAGACTCTAATGACTAAATCTTGTAAATATGGATTCTAATCCAATAAGCCTTTTTCTGAACTAGAAATAGTTTTTCCTAATTTGAATTGCATTCCAAAGAGAAATGATTCACAAGGCTAAAGATACCCGTTTCCTAAGAATTTAGTGAGATGATCCATACATTTTTCTGAACAACAAAAAAATGCTTCTTTCTGGCAACCCATTGTTACTTTCCACAGAATAAGAGAACATAGCTAACAAAACAAACAAAAAATATTTGCTGGAATTTCAGTGACACAGAGTAGGAAAGAACTTTCATTTAGACAGAATGATTACTTGGTAAGTCGAGGTGAATGGAGCTGGTGGTTTTCAAACATGTCTACAAATTCTTTGACACTTTTCACATGAAATTCCCTCCCCTTAAATATGTGCTGGCCTCAGTAGCTGATTCTAGTGGACAGAGTCTGGGGGAACTGCTATGTTATTTCTCAAGCTAAATAACTTCTGACTTCGGCTCCGTGGGGAAGCCCACCCTTAGCATCAGTCACCATGCTATGAAGAAGCCCAGGCCACATACTGAGCACATGTCAGTGTCTTCCCCCACCTAATGACCCATCCAAAAGCCAGCTCCAGTTGCCAGACACGTGCATGAGCAAGTCTTCAGATGACTCTGGTCCCCACCTTCACAACATCCCAGCTGATGATGACTGGAGAAGAAATGAGCTGGCCTCACTCACTGAGCCTTGCTGCAAAACAGACTTGTGAACAAAGGAAATGCTGTTTTGAGTCACTAGGCTTTGGGTGATCTCTACTGCAATTTGTTAGCAATAAATAACTGGCACAGATACTGATATAAAAATGGGGTTCAGTGCAGTTCACTCAGTCATGCCTGACTCTTTGTGACCCCATGGACTGCATCACACCAGGCTTCCCTGTCCACCACCAACTCCTGGAGCTTGCTCAAACTCATGTCCATCGAGGCGGTCATGCCCAAAAATGAGATATTGCCATTAAAAAAGAACTAAAACACACGAGAATGCTTTTGAACCTGGATGTAGGTGGGACCTGAATGGATGCAGAGAAAGAAATGAAAACCCAATGGGCTTCATGACATTGTACACAGAAGCCTGATGGTCCTTGAAGAGGCTGCCGGTGTCGGCTTCTAGGCAAGAGAAGAAACTGACACTGAAACATGGGGGGCAGAGACTCTTGTTATGAAGCAGCTGAAAGTAAATCAATGAGAGGGGTAAGCTATGAGACAAAAAAAAAAAAAAAAGCACTATTAAATATAAAGGAACCAGGACTCACTGGGTTCAATACCATATCCCCTTTACAGCATCTCCACCTGTCCAATTGTCACATGATGCAAAAAGACAGAAATGGCTTCTGGGCTAAGATCAAACCTAGGGTGCTGCCAGGAAAACATGGTCTAAAGGTAGAACCTGTAGGCTGTAAAACCCTTCATTAAGACCCTGGAAAGACTTAAGGTGGTGCCTCAGGTTCCTTTAAGGATCTTAAGAGCCTAAGTATTTTAAGGGCATCATCCGGCAAAGCTTCACAGAAAGCCCAAGGTATGATGCTTCCCTCAAAAAAGATTTTTGAGGGTAGCTTTTCCAATGGCATGAACCCCAATCAAATTCACAGGACACCGAAAGCTTTAAAGAGAACTTTGGCAGCAAAAACACCGCTCGCTTGCTTGATTGACCTAACAGAGACCAAGTGTTATTCACCCAGTCACGTCTGACACTTTGTGATCCCATGGACTGTGGGAGAAGGGATAGGCTACCCACTCCAGTATTCTTGGGTTTCCCTTGTGGCTCAGCAGGTAAAGAATCCGCCTGCAATGTGGGAGACCTGGGTTCAATCCCTGCATTGGGAAGATCCCCTGGAGAAGGGAAAGGCTATCCACTGCAGTATTCTGGCCTGGAGAATTCCAACAACTGTGTAGTCCATGGGATGTCAAAGAGTCGGACACAACTGAGCACTTTCACTCTCACTTTCTCCAGGGGATCTTCCCAACCCAGGGATTGAACCTGGGTCTCCTGCATTGCAGGCAGAGTCTTTACTGTCTGAGCCATCCGGGAAGTCCAACAGAGACCAAGACATACAAAATGAGAAAAGGCCTTTGAGATTTTCTTAGAAGTTCGATAAAGAGGAACCTGGCTTAGGAAACATGACTCAGCTACAGACAGAGGTCATTTCTTAAGAAAAGGACAGCACAGAGCCCAGAGTGTGAGCACAGAAATCAAAGAAAGTATTACTTCTCATGGGTTCATGAGTGATATGCATTTATACTCAACACAGTTTATAAACCTGATGCCAGTCAGGACAGACTTCAAAATGAATGACTTTCCTTCAAACAGCTTAAAATAATTTTTCATCATTTTGTTATCTTTCTGGAATTTAAACTGCCAACATTTATTTGTTAAAAATAGGCTATTTTACACATAAAATCGACCATCAGCTGATGTCCATGTGTAGAGTCATCTCTTGTGTTGTTGGAAGAGGGCGTTTGCTATGACCTGTGCATTCTCTTGGCAAAACTCTGTTCACCTTTTCCCTGCTTCATTTTGTACTCTGAGGCCAAAATTGCCTGTTACTCCAGGTATCTCTTGACTTCCTACTTTTGCATTCCAGTCCCCTATAATGAAAAGGACATCTTTTTTGGGTGTTAATTCTAGAAGGTCTTGTAGATCATCATAGAACTGCTCAACTTCAGCTTCTTCAGCATTAGTGGCTGGGGCATAGACTTGGATTACTGTGATATTGAATGGTTTGCCTTGAAAACAAACAGAGATCATTCTGTCATTTTTGAGATTGCAGCAGAGTACTGCATGTCAGACTCTTTTGTTGACTATGATGGCTACTCCCTTTCTTCTAAGGGATTCTTGCCCACAGTAGTAGATATAATGGTCATCTGAGTTAAATTCACCCATTCCGGTCCATTTTAGTTCACTGATTCCTAAAATGTCAATGTTCACTCTTGCCATCTCCTGTTTGACCACTTCCAATGTACCCTGGTTCATAGACGTAACATTCCAGGTTCCCATGCAGTATTGTTCTTTACAGCTTCGGACTCTACTTCCATCACCAGTCACATCCAAAACTGGGCGTTGTTTTCGTTTTGGCTCCCTCTCTTCATTCTTTCTGGAGTTATTTCTCCACTGATCTCTAGTAGCATATTGAGCACCTATCAACCTGGGGAGTTCATCTTTCAGTATCCTATTTTTTTGCCTTTTCATACTGTTCATGGGGTTCTCAAGGCAATAATACTCAAGTGGTTTGCCATTCCCTTCTCCAGCAGACCACGTTGTGTCAGAGTGCTCCAGAACGACCCTTCCACCTTGGGTGGCCTGACATGGCATGGCTCGTCGTTTCATTGAGTTAGACAAGGTCGTGATCCATGTGGTCAGTTTGGGTAGTTTTCTGTGATTGTGGTTTTCATTCTGTCTGCCCTCTGAGGGATAAGGATAGAGGCTTATGGAAGCTTCCTGATGGGAGAGACTGACTGTGGGGTCTTATTCTGATGGGCAGGGCCATGCTCAGTAAATCTTTCATCCAAGTTTTTGTTGATGAGTGGGCCTGTGTTCTCTCCCTGTTGTTTGGCCTGAGGTCAAACTATGGTAGGGGTAATGACAGTAATGGCCACCTCTTTCAAAAGGACTTGTTCATGCACTGCTGTATTCAGTGCCCCTGACCCCCAGCAGGCCACTGTCGACCCACCCCTCTGCAGGAGACACCTGGACACTCACAGGCAAGTCTGGCTCAGTCTCTTGTGGGGACACTGCTCCTTTCTCCTGGCTCCTGGTGCACACAAGGCTTTGTTTGTGCCCTCCAAGAGTCTGCACTGGTCATACCAAAACACCCTCTTCCAACAACACAAGAGACGACTCTACACATGGACATCACCAAGTGGTCAATACCAAAGTCTGACTGATTATATTCTTTGCAGCCAAAGATGGAGAAGCTCTATACAATCAGCAAAAAAAAAAAAAAAAAAAAGACCGGGAGCTGACTGGCTCAGATCATGAGCTCCTTATTGCCAAATTCAGACTTAAATTGAACAAAGTACAGAAAATCACTAGACCACTCAGGTATGACCTTAATCAAATCCCTTATGATTATATAGTGGAAGTGACAAACAGATTCAAGGGATTAGATCTGATAGACAGTGCCTGAAGAACTGTGGATGGAGGTTTGTGACATTGTACAGGAGGCAGTGATCAAGACCACCCCCAAGAAAAAGAAATGCAGAAAGGCAAAATGGTTGTCTGAGGAGGACTTACACATAGCTAAGAAAAGAAGAGAAGCTAAAGGCAAAGGAGAAAAGAAAAGATACAATCATCTGAATGCAGAGTTCCAAAGAATAGCAAGGAGAGATAAGAAAGCCTTCTTCAGTGATCAAGGCAAAGAAATAAAGAGAAACAATAGAATGGGAAAGACTAGAGATCTATTCAAGAGAATTTGAGATACCAAGGGAACATTTCACGCAAAGATGAGCACATTAAAGGACAGCAATTGTTGGACCTAACGGAAGCAGAAGATATTAAGAAGAGGTGGCAAGAATACACAGAAGGACTATACAAAAAAGATCTCCATGACTCAGATAACCGTAACAGTGTGATCACTTACCTAGAGCCAGACATCCTGGATTGCAAAGTCAAGTGGGCCTTAGGAAGTGTCACTACAAATAAAGCTAGTGGAGGTGATGGAATTCCAATTGAGTTATTTCAAATCCTATAGATGATGCTTTGAAAGTGGTGCACTCAATACGCCAGCAAATGTGGAAAATTCAGCCGTGGACACAGGACTGGAAAAGGTCAGTTTTCATTCCAATCTCAAAAGCAATGCCAAAGAATGTTCAACCAATTGCACAACTGCACTCATCTCACATGCTAGTAAAGTAATGCTCAAAATTCTTCCAGTGAGGCTTCAACAGTACGTGAAATAAGAACTTCCAGATGCACAAGTTGGATTTAGAAAAGGCAGAGGAAATAGAGACCAAATTGCCAACATCCGTCTGTTGAATCATAGACAAAGCAAGAGAATTACAGAAAAACATCTACTTCTGATTTATTGACTGTCAAAACCTTTGACTGTGTGGATCATAACAAACTGTGGAAATTCTTCAAGAGATGGGAATGCCAGACCACCTTACCTGCTTCCTCAGAAACCTGTATGTAGCTCAAGAAGCAACAGTTAGAATCAAACATGGGACAATGGACTGGTTCCAAATTGGGAAAAGATGCATCAAGGCTGTATATTGTCACCTGCTTATTTAACTTCTATGCAGAGTACATCATGCGAAATGCCAGGCTGGAGGAAGTACAAGCTGGAATCAAGATATCTGGGAGTAATATAAATAACCTACTAAAGTAATCTTTGAAAAATCCCCATGCATACCCCACGTCTTTAAAAAAAAATCCAACAAAGGAAAAATGCATTCTTTCAAAAACACTGTCTATGCAGAGGTAGTATTCATTCCTGGTGAAGAGAATAAGCTACAATATTAAAAATGATTCATTCTCAAAAATCTCACAGAAGGGTTAGGATTACAAGAGATACTCAGAATTCTCAATCAAATCATTACTCAAATTTCTAGACTCTAACAGATGTTTGTGTACCAATGTTCAAGGCAGCATTATTAATAATAGCCAGAAAGTGGAAAAACCATGATTTCATTGACAGAGGAATGAACACACAAAATATTTTCTATATAAAATATTGCTTTTGGACTGGATTGTCACAATCTTTTAAATTAAAATCTTACTACAAAAATCATTAATTTTATGAATTCAATCCATTTCTTCTCTAAAGAGTAATTATGCTATTAGTAGCAAGCAGTATCAGTAAAAATACCATAAACTTTTTAATCAATGAGACTTTTCACATTGTCCAAAATATTCTTATATATTACTATTAAAAAGTTAAAACTCTTCTTCAGTATGACAGAAATTAAGAGGTTGACTTACCGATCTTATGCTTAACAGGTTTTCCTGAAGCTGTTTGATTCTGCCTGCTTGCTTTTTGACTGTAGTTTGTAAGTCGGTATTTTCCATTTCAAGCCTAAAATGCAGATTTTAAAACAATGATTCTCACACATAGGGTTTTTTGTTTAAAGATTTTTTTGAATGTGGACCATTTTTAAAGTCTTTATGGATTTACTGCCATATTGCTTCTGTTTTATGTTTTGGTTTTTTGGCTGGGAGGCACATGGGATCTTAGCTCCCCAACCAGGGATCAAACCCTCTGCATTGGAAGGCATAGTTTTAACCAGTGGACTGTCACGGCAGTCCTTCACACATAGATTTTTAAAATACCACACTGTTTCTGAACAAACATCTGCAGGTTCCATTACATAGGTTGTTAGAATTTTGAAAAGTAAATGATCTGGCAACCGCACTGTTTTTCTAGTTGTGTTTTGTGGATAATTGGCTTCCCTGGTGGCTCAGACGGTAAAGAATCTGCCGACAATGCAGGAGACCCAGGTTCGATCCCCGAGTCAGGAAGATCCCTTGGACAAGGAAATGGCAAGCCACTCCAGGATTCTTGCCTGGAGAATTCCATGGACAGAGGAGCCTGGTGGGCTATACTCCATGGAGTTGTAAAGAATCGGACACGACTCAGTGACTAACACTTTCACTTTTCACTTGTGGATAATGTGCAAAATATGGAAATAATGGGGGAAAATTATGCATCTCAAAACACCTCAAAGCTGAAATGTTACCCAGCTTCACAATGATGTTTTTTATTATCATTACTGATCTAATTATCATATTATACTGTTTATCTGCTTTATATTTAAGTTATTTTCTGTGCTGCTTTAAATCATACTTTTGGATGTGATCCTGTGTTTTTTCAGCACATCTCACGGCCTCTGTACGTTGATCTTGTGTTTCTTGCAACTAAAAAGAAAGAAAAAAAAAAAAGGGAAAAAAACCAACTGTTTTAATTACTAATAACCTAGTGAATCTGCCAATGTCAGTTTCTGTCTCTTTCATCTGCATATTGTTTACAGCTGTTTTCCTGCCATACAGCGGAGTTGAGTTGTTACAATAGATACCTTACAGTCCAAAAAGTGAAAATATTTACTGTCTGCCCTTTGTATATTACTGACCTCCCCTTTAGCACTCAAACACAAAATCATTCATGCTTTAAATTAGATTTTCTCAAATAAGTACACAAATTTATAAACTGGCCAAATGGGGAAAGACAGAAAATTACCTGATGATAAACTATATATATATATATATATATATATATATGTATATATATATATATATATATATTTATTTATTTATTTATTCTAAGCTCCACATCAGCCATCACTTTAAACATCCACATTTGTGAATGACCACAGCTCTTCCAGTGATTATGAGAGCTAGCGCTACTGTTGGTGACAACCAGATGCTTCAGGGACTAGTGTGAGAGGCAGTAGGTACATGGGAGCCAGAATCCATGGGCCTGTGTTCGAATTCCATCAGTTCTGAGCTGTGGGTCCTGGGACAAATTACGTAACCTTACTGTATCTCAGTTTCTCCCTCCATAAAATGGGGATAATGGTAGCATCAACCTCAGTGGGATGCTGGGAAGATTAAATTGGGGACTATACATAATGTCAGAGAAGGCAATGGCATCCCACTCCAGTACTCTTGCCTGGAAAATCCCATGGACGGAGGAACCTGGTAGGCTCCAGTCCATGGGGTCGCTAAGAGTCGGGCACGACTGAGTGACTTCACTTTCACTTTTCACTTTCATGCATTGGAGAAGGAAATGGCAACCCACTCCAGTATTCTTGCCTGGAGAATCCCAGGGACAGAGGAGCCTAGTGGGCTGCTGTCTATGGGGTCGCACAGAGTCAGACAGGACTGAAGCGACTTAGCAGCAGCAGCATACATAATGTATTTAGAAGAGGACGTGGCAGATACTAAGAGCTCTTTGTAATTGGCGTTATTACGGTTGCTGTATTTTATCTGCAAAACAATCTGATACTTGAGGCAGACGGCATGCCAACGAAAATGGTCTTCTACACAATCACAGTGAACTCACTCTCCATACCGTTGCAAGGGGCAGTAAGGGGGAGCATGAGGCCCAGAACACACGCGTTCAGACTTCAAAAATGTTCACTGACTCCACTAACAAACTAGTACTCTAGTACTTTTCTCCACTTACAGTAATTTGCAACTTCCTTCCTCTCTGTACTACTCAGTGGACAATGACCACCAGTTAATGTGTAAATAGCACCTCCTGGATGGAGTGGTACAGAACATTACACGACCATCAGAGGAAGGATGAAGTCACTGCCACTGAAATATAACTCTACTGCTAAATCAAAGTTCTGAGTCAATTCATTCTCACAACTGTTAATGTCTAGCCAGTACTCCGGTGAGAAAATTAAGGTTACGAGGTACGGATATCAGAGAAGCTATTCCCAGAACTTTACAGTTGGTGAAAGGCTAGAAATCTGTAAATCCCACTTCTGCCTACATAATGAAGGAAGGCAAATTTACACTTTTCTCCCAGAGTCAGGGAGAAAGATGAGCATTTAATTGAACAATTCTCCTCTATTAGATTAAGCGCTTTCAATTTTACATTGAGTTGCTTAAAATACATTTTAATAAAAGTTTTACTATACAAACACCTTCAAGAAAAAATAACTGGCGTGGGATGAAGTACTTAGTTGTGTCCTAACAGTTGTTAAACTAAACTGTTTCCCATTTATGCAAGACAAGTGCTGTGCATATCCATAAATATTCCCTGTTAGAACAAGGTATACCTAGATAAGATTCTCCCTCATGAAAAAAATGACAACAATGCAAAATTAAGGGCTAAATTGTTCTTCACAGACTACATAACAGGGCTGAAGAGAAAAGGCTCGATGAGAGCTGGACAGTCAGGAAAGCTCCATGGAGGAGGAGAGACTGGGCGCCAGGTCTGAATAAATGGAAGACTACCCAAGAGAAAACAAACTGTAAAGACAGAAAGCACAGTCTGAGCAAAGGCCAAGAAGAGGTGAAATCAGCCAGTTAACTCAGGATAAAATCCAACCACAGGAAAATAAAAACATGTCCATCCAGAAATGTATAAACCAATGTTCACAGCAGCATTATTAAGAGTTGCCAAGTGGAAACAACCCAAATCTCCATCAACTTATGAATGGATAAATATAGCCACGTACTGTTTATTGTTTGACAGTCAACAGAAATGGAAGAACTGATACGTGCTATACCATGGATGAACCGCAAAAACATGAGGTCAAATGAGAAAAGCTAATCCCAAAGGAGCATACTGCATGATTCCATTTATGTAAAACACCCAGAAGAGGCATGTCTCCAGAGACGGATATTAGACTGGGGGTTGCCTGGGGCTGCGGGAGATGGGGGGGCCTTGGGAGGTAGCTAAGGGATGCAGGGTTTCTTTGGGGGGCTGATGGAAATGCTCTAAAATTGACTGTGGTCACAGGTGACACCTCTCTAGACTAAGAGATACTGATCTACACACTTGGAATGGGTGAATTATATGATACGTGAATTATATCTCAATAGCTTTTTAAAAATCCAAAGGCACTATCTAGATAATGTGCTTAATTCTCTATTTTCGATGTACGTGTTATACTCCATCTGAGTGCCTCCATGCTTTTACAATGTATCTTAAATGAAAAGAAAAGAAGGCAGTGCCTAACTTCAACTGGTTTGTATAATACACTTTCTGCACAAGTTATTCTGAAATGCACAAAATAAATATATACAGAACTCCACAGCCATTCACAAAAGTGAAGATGAGAAATGATAACTTTCTGGAACATTCCATTAAACATTATCCTCTGATTTTATCTGGCTTGCCTCATCATGGTAATACAGGGATCAAGAAATAAAATATTGTTCAATAGAAAAAAAAGTCTCTCAACTTGTGTGAAGAATGATGCACAATTCTCCACTTTCCTAAGGGTATATAATATATGAAATATATATATATATATAATGCAAATGGCAGAATGAAAATCAGAGTTTAAGAAACAAGTGCACTTAAAGATTAATAAAATTATAGTAAATTACTAGTAATGAAAATAAAAAAGAAACCTGTCCATGAAAATGAGCATCCTAAAACACTTTATCCTATGTATTAACTGTCGACACATTCAATTTCACACATACCTGACTTGTGAGTTGATGTAAGTTGCTCTTTAAATCCTGTGCCTCAGCTTCTAACTTGGCACAGTGATATGACATGACGTCCAGGGATTCCGCCAACTCAGACCGCTTTTTGAAGCTGTCAGACAGTTCTTGTTGAAGGTGTCTCACAACTGCCTAATAAGATGCTTTGTTACTGAGTTTATCAAATCACTTTACTATTACACTATGTTAGTAACAGATGACTCCAACACATGTACTTTGAAAACTATCACCATGGACAGCAACTCACCTTCTTTTCTCCTCCCTGAATGTGGTTACAGACCCAGAAGGGCTCCCCACCGGCCTTCCTGATATTAAGTTCCTCAGACGAAGGAGGCAGCCCCACTGTCCACACCCTGCCCCTCCCGATAAATCTGCAGAGCTTCACCACCTCACGTCCAGAACGAAACAGGTGTGTAGGTGGGACAAGCGGTGGAAAATTCCACACTGTGGAAACATTTTTCCTCTTTCTTTATTAGAGGCTTCGATTAACATCAGAGATCTTCACATATTCAATCCAGTGCTCAGATCTTTCCAATAGATTCCTTCCTCAGAAGGAAAATGAGGCCATTCCCTTGCTGCTTATCTCTTTTATATCTAGTCGTGTGTCTGTGTTAATCCCCAACTCCTAATTTATCCCTCCTCCCCACTTTACCCTTGGCTAACCATAATATTCTGCAGGCATCTACTTGGGAAAGGATCTGAAAAAGAATGGATATATGTATACCTATACCTCAGTCAACTTGCTGTACATCTGAAACTAACGCAAAATTGTAAATCAACTATATTCCAATATAAAAGAATAATGAAATTTTAAAAAATGAGGTTGCTCCCATGCCTTCAAGGAGCCTCGATAACCTGGCCTCCACCTGCCTCCAGACCGCGGCCCCTACAACCCTCTCCCTGACTCACTCCATTCCTGCTGCTCACGAATCCTGCCACCCTCCATTTTTATTGGGCAAACTGGTATTCAAATGACAGTAATTGACCCTTAAAATGAGAATTAGGAGCAAATTGTTTGTAAAAATGTTCTAAGTAAATAGCATAAATAGCAGTGGGAAGTTTAAATCAAGAAGAGCTTGGTTAAAGCTCACCACTTGAGTCCCAAATTATGATTTAATGACAAGTATATTTAAATGACTTGTCAATGAATTCTCAATTTCATGACAACTCTTTAAAGAGTTGAGAGGCATAAGAATAAATGATTCAAGCCTGAAATGTTTTCCAAGTTAATTCAAATTTACATGAATAAAACTAAAATTACACCAACAAATATGACAAAAAGGTATGACAAGCTACTGAAGCCAAAGTACGATATATAAGTAATAGCATCTGGGAAACCTGGAATTGACTGTCAGGGTAATCCATGTAACTGAAGCTTAATTTCAAAATATTCAGTTTAGGTTTGAGCGTTTCTTTTATCTGCTTCATCATGATACTGACATGTGGTTACATAGAGATTAAAATTATTATCTGAATAGTAAAAGAGTAAATTACCAATACCCATCTATATTAAAAATTCAGAACTTAATCTCTTAGACATTTCATAAGCGACACGATGTCTCTACTCCAAGTGAAGCATCTCTTGGGTCTAATTTTTATTTGCTGGATACAAGGTGTGCTTTTAGTCTGTTTTAGAGACCATAGATTCACAGCCCGTGTATTTTTTATATTCAGCTAGATTCAACATTTAGCCAGAATTAAGAATCACTTTGAATTTCCTTTCAGGAAATCTGAGAATTATTTCTCCTTCTGGATACCTACTTCTCTTCCTGCTTTCTCATTTTCATACTGACGCATTCTCTCTTTTACATGATTCCATTTGTTGATTAACTTCTTGTTTCTTTCCTCCAGCATCAGACCTTGTTTCTCACGTTCAGCCTGAAGTTTTCTCAAAATCTGCTGAAACTGGTCTCGGATGCTAATAAGTATCTTCTCTTTACTGTCGGCTCTGTTTTGTGCATCATCCAGTTGCTGTTGGAGCAACATGTTTTCACTCTGGAGTTGAGATAATCTTTGCTCTAAGGATTCCTGCTTTCTAAGGTATTCATTCACTTTGCCTTGTTCATTGAACATGTGTTCAATAACCTGCTTTTGACACTGTGCTTGGCGTAAGTCTCTCTGGACACGTTCTAACATCAAAGTCTTTTCTCTGAGATCATCTGTCGTCTGATGCAGCTTGATTTTTAGCTGATTGAATTTATTTTTCACTTTAGAAAGTTGCTGGGAAAGCATCTCGTTGTCACATTTCAGGTTAGCCATATCGAACTTCATTTGGTCCTGCAAGCGTAACCTCTTATCTTTTGCTTTCTGGGAGGCAAGTTCCAGGTCTCTTTGTGATGTCTGACCTTGATCATGATCGTGTATGGCAGGAGCCAGTCTAGAACGGTAGGATTCCACTTCTGTTTCCAGTCTTTGTTTGCTTCGTTTTGCATTTTCCACCTCAGGGTTTAGCATTGTATTTTCAGCTACTGGAACGTTAAGCTGGCCAGTATGCTGGAATATGGCCTTTGTCAACGTTTCCTTGTTCAATTTTATTGCCTCTTGAGGATAATCATTCTCTCCTTTTACAATTTCAATACCCTCAAAACATTTCTTTTCTTTTTCCTGGTTCTGATTGTTCACTGTGTCTATTTCTAGTCTTGGCAGGGCAATTTCATCCTGCATGTGGTTTTTGTGCAACAAACCTTTTGCTTTTCTCCCACTATCAGAAACCTAAGTGAGACAAAGGAGACTTTTAGTTAGTACCCAATAAAATGACATTTCATCATTTCCTCTGAAATAAAAGACTAACCTGTATGTTTATACAGTGAAAAGACTGTACCAAGTGGATCTCCAAGTGGAAAAAATGAGGTTCAATACAAACCTCAGACCTTATACAAGCAGAAATTCCCAAAGGTTCAAAAATTTAATTGAAGACAATGAATCCATGAAAGGTAAAAGAAAGCCCAAGGGACTTTTCAAGAAGCTCAGAACTGGAAAGGCTTTTCTCTGAATTATAACAAACACAGAAAGCTTAAAAGATTTACAGACCTGACTACACTTAAAAATTGGAGAAGGCAACGGCACCCCACTCCAGTACTTTTGCCTAGAAAATTCCATGGATGGAGGAGCCTGTAGGCTGCAGTCCATGGGGTCGCTAGAGTCCGACACGACTGAGCAACTTCACTTTCCCTTTTCACTTTCATGCACTGGAGAAGGAAATGGCAACCCACTCCTGTGTTCTTGCCTGGAGAATCCCAGGGACGGGGAAGCCTGGTGGGCTACCGTCTATGGGGTCGCACAGAGTCGGACACCACTGAAGTGACTTAGCAGTAGCAGTACACTTAAAAATTGTATCTGATGTGGTATATTTATACAATGGAAAACTACGAAGCCATAAAAAGAATGAAATATTGCTACTTGCAGCAACAAAGATGGACCTAGACATGCTCACACTCAGTGAAGTGAGTCAGACAAAGACAAGTCATGTTGCTTATATGTGGGATCTAAAAGGAACTTATGACATAACAGAAAGAGACCCACGGACATAGGAAACAAACTTACTCACCATACAGGAAAGTAGGTAGGGGAAGGGATAAATTAGGAGGTTGGGTTTAACATATACCATTTTATATATAGACAAGTGTATATAAAATAACCAGTAAGGATCTACTGTACAACATAAGGAACTACATTTAATATTCTACAAGCAGAATCTGAAAAGGAATATGTGTATGTGTGTGTGTGTGTGTGTGTGTGTCTTTCATGTCCAACTCTTTGCGACCCCATGGACTGTAGCCCACCAGGCTCCTCTGTCCATGGGATTCTCCTGGCAAGAATACTGGAGTGGGTTGCCATTTCCTCCTCCGGGGGATCTTCCCGACCCAAGGATCAAACCCAGGTCTCTTGCATTGCACGTGGATTCTTTACTGTCTGAGCCAGCAGGGAAGCCCCATTTATATAATATACACACACATATACATAATATGTCTGAATCACTGTGCTGTATACCTGAAACTAACACAATATTGTAAATCAATTATAATTCCATAACAACACCACTCGCTACCTTTAAAAACACTGCATCTGATACCTCCTATACAGCTACTTCAAGTAAGAGCCTTAGCTCTGTATATATTTAAATAGATGAAATTTCATACAAAAATTATTTTCTTAAGAATATGCTACTTTTCTAACATTTTAATAGGCAATTGTAAGGCTTAAACCTATTGACAACTATACTAAGCACTTCTACAAACATCAATTAACTCATTAGCTATAATGATTCTGGAAAGGAAGACGTTAAAACTATATAAGTAAGCTGCAGGCTTTTCATCAGGTCTTCTGACTCTGTTAGTCCTCTTACATCAAACCACAGTTACTTCTCTAGTACCAACATATCAGTACAAAATAATCCTCCTATTTCATTCATGGTATATACACTAATGGTAAATAAGGTAAAATTTAGAGAGCTCTTCTTAGAGAATCATGAGATTCTTTGCAATAACTTTCATTCTCTCTTCATACTGTTTAAAATAGTAAGATGGGGGAAATACAATGATAAACAATGATCACTAAATGTACACTATGGCACATCTATCACTGTTTTCAGAAGTTCCTTGCACTGACACAGGACACTACACAGAGCAGAGGGTCATTTTCTCTCAAGTACAAGAATGACTTCCAAAGTATGGTCTCTGAACTGCCTGTAGTTTCCTCCTTACCTTTAGTGGAAGTGATAAACTAACATAATCATCTATCAAGGAAGGGAAATCACTACCAAATGCCAGAACAGCTACTGTTAGTAGCAAGAGGTTTTTTTACTTTTTTTCCTTGGTGGGAGGGGGACTTTTATAAGTTTATTCTAAAGAAACAACTTTTTAAAGTATACGAAAGTATTTTTACAACTGATGTCGCAGTTTTTATTAATTGAAAAACTGTAAATGATATGAAAAGGCTGTTGATAGGGTACTGGTTAAAAAAATGACAGTGGAGCCAAGAACAGACTCTGATTTAGACACTGATGGTGATGACGTGCATGGAGTGACTGACACACTCACTCCAGAGCACAGGGACTTTTGGTCGGGTAATGTAGTCATTGGTGGAGCACACACGGTCCTGGCCTAAACCACAATCAGGGTCCCGGCTCTGCGAGACAGTCGCAAAAATTTTGAGATCAATTCCTATGGAAAATATTAAAGGCCTCTCCTTGGATGAGGCCATGGTGTGTCCCTACCTGACTGCTGTAGACAAATGGATTTGAATTACAAATACTACTTTCCCGAGCTCTTCCTGAGAGCTTTTCGTTGTGGGAGATCTGCAGCTAGGACCTCAGGGATGGGACCCGGTCCGTGTTTGAGAGGGACATTGGGTGGGGGAGTGAATTCCTCTGCTTTGAGATGCCACTTGGGAGCTCTGCAGAATGAAGGACAATCAACTTCAAGAGTGTTTGGTTTCAACCAACTGCTGGAAAAAATCCACAGGGGGCATTCCTGCACCTCTTGAGGATGCCAGTTAAACACACCTTCCTTGAGGACTCTACTGTGAGGGAGAACCCAGCTGGGAAAGTGGAGCCAGCTCTGAGCTGTTCATGGGGCAGGTGGCCTGGAGGGCTGACAGGCACAGAGCGAGGGGGTCCATGACCCTCAGCCACCTGCCAGATGGCAACAGGGAATTTTTAGAGTAAAGCATGTCGCCATCCTCAGAAGCAGTTTCAGATGATTGAGTTAGGTTATCAAGGTCATTCACATAATTAATTTGTTCTTTGACCTACACATAAATAATACTGGTTCACAAAGTCCTCAAAATATGTATAAAATATACCAAGTGTACAAAGGTGATAAATATCTTCATCAAAGCAAAAGCAGAGCCTTCTTAAAAGAACAGGTTTTTATCAACAGGATAACTTTATCAACAGAGTTTCTAAATTATGTTTTCAAAGTAAATGTCTCTTCAGCAAAGGAAGATTTTCTATTTTGCCACTATTCCTTTTACAAAGTATGTTTTAGAGGATAATATATTTTAAAGTTAATATTATTTTTTTTAATATACCTTCTTCTTTTCATATGCTGTTTTCCTTGCAGGCCTAAAAAAAAAAAAATGATTCTTTTCAGGCTAAAATTTAATAACTCGAAAATATAAACAATACCTAAATGTTTGTTTTTTATATAACATCTTTGCATTCATAAGTAATTTCTATAAAAGGATGAAACAACAAAAAAGAGTAGCATTAAAGGACAAAGAAAATACATCTGTAATATTAATAAAACATTAAATTTAGATCAAAGGAAAAGGAAAAACCTAACACTACTTGCGTTATGTGATAGAAGCAGTATACCAGGGTTTTTTGCAGTTGTCATTTTTTAATAAGAACTAACTTTTATGGCAATAAAACCTATTTCGGAAGTATTCTCTAAGTCCTTATAAGAAAGAAACCCATTTTTTATCACCATGATATTAGCTTTTTGAGGGCTTATTATACAACGGCTATGCATTATAACAAGCATTTGACATGTCTTAAAGGCATTTTAATCCTTGCGCTCATTCTGGGAGATAGGTAATATATTAGATCCTTTAGTTAGGAAGAAATGGAGCAAAGAAAGGCTGAGGAACTTGCCCAAGACCACACAGCAGTTCACCAACAGCCCAGGAAATCTGGCCTGAACACTGCTGTTCCAAAATATGCTGAGAAAGTGATATTGAAAAGTCTTTTTAAGTAATATGATACCAAATGAATCTATATTATTATTTCATGTCTAGCTATAACTACAAATGATAATTCTGAATCTTAAAACATATTTCTAACAAAACAAAAAGACTTTAGATGTAGGCAATATTGGAAATCTACTTTCAATAAAGACTTGTTTTTTGTAAAGAAATTCATCAATACACATTCATTCAACCATTCTGCTGTTTCTTTATGCATCTGACATACACTTATTGAGCACATAACATGTGTTAATGAAACTTTTAGTACAGGAAGCATGGTTTTGTCATTTAGATCTTTATCATCCAAAGTAATAAACTGTAAAAGACTGTTAATTGTTTCTATTGAAAATAAACAAAATCCTCCCCTTTTCCCTGGAAGCTATAAACAACTATGAAGTTAATATGATGTGATGTTTCAGAGCACCTTACAAAATCATAGCTACCCACGATGATACTATCAACTCGAATCATCAAGGAATGATTAAATCCTATTCAGTATAACCTAAGTATTTGTAAATTCATGATTATATAATTTTTAAAAATCTATGTATGATAGAATTAACTTAAGTAATCATCTACATATTCATTTACATAAGAATATTATGCTTCAGAGCCAATGAACAAGGCCTTACCAAAATCTACATATGAACAGAAGTACATATGTACATAATAATCATGTATAATAATAATAATGTATAATTAATTTATTGTAATAGTTTAAAGATAATGTCATACAATCAATAAGCTTTCTAATTTGGAAATGCAAATAAGATTAAACTCAGTAAACACTTCCTCCTCTGGCTCATTTCCAAGAGCATACACACTCTACAAGCTCCCCTCTTAACATAAAACAAGAAACTCTTTTGAACTCCACATTCCTCTTCAGTTACCATCCAGGTCTCCATTGCCTGTCCCAGTAAGTATTCCCGACAGAGCTGTTTAGGTGTATTCACTACAGTCCAGCTTCCAAGTGGACTATTTACTGAAATGACTTCTGGCCAAAGCCACGAATCCTCTCCTTAACCTTTCGGCAGTGTTCATCCAGTAGAGTTGAGGATTCTCTTCTCTTGGCCTGTATACTATATTATGCTGCTCTATTTCCAGAAGAAGTATTCAGTGCTAATATTTCTTCCCCTAGAAATAAAGAATTTGTCCATGTTACCTGCCATCATCTTGATCCACTTCCCTTAAAATGCTATCATCATTCACGTGCAGCAGGCCACCAGTCAGTGAATCGGTCTTTTCAAATATTGGTGCAATCACACGTTCTTCTGGTGTCCATTTGTTATCGTTCTTTTTCTTTACTCCCTTTCTGTGCACACCAGGATCGCTACTTTAAAAAGTCCAAAAAAAGCCATTGTTTTCTAATAATTCGACTAATAAAGAATAAAAAACCAATTCTTATAAAATTCCAACTCTTACCCATATTAAGTCATTGATTAATTCACAAAACAGTTATGGCTTACTTCACTCTGTATAATAGGCTCCAGTTTCATCCACCTCATTAGAACTGATTCAAATGTATTCTTTTTAATGGCTGAGTAATACTCCATTGTGTATATGTACCACAGCTTTCTTATCCATTCATCTGCTGATGGACATCTAGGTTGCTTCCATGTCCTGGCTATTATAAACAGTGCTGCGATGAACATTGGGGTACACGTGTCTCTTTCCCTTCTGGTTTCCTCAGTGTGTATGCCCAGCAGTGGGATTGCTAGATCATAAGGCAGTTCTATTTCCAGTTTTTTAAGGAATCTCCACACTGTTCTCCATAGTGGCTGTACTAGTTTGCATTCCCACCAACAGTGTAAGAGGGTTCCCTTTTCTCCACACCCTCTCCAGCATTTATTATTTGTAGACTTTTGGATCGCAGCCATTCTGACAGGTGTGAAATGGTACCTCATAGTGGTTTTGATTTGCATTTCTCTGATAATGAGTGATGTTGAGCATCTTTTCATGTGTTTGTTAGCCATCTGTATGTCTTCTTTGGAGAAATGTCTATTTAGTTCTTTGGTCCATTTTTTGATTGGGTCATTTATTTTTCTGGAGTTGAGCTGTAGGAGTTGCTTGTATATTTTTGAGATTAGTCGTTTGTCAGTTGCTTCATTTATATGGAATTTAGAAAGATGGTAACAATAACCCGGTGTACGAGACAGCAAAAGAGACACTGATGTATAGAACAGTCTTATGGACTCTGTGGGAGAGGGAGAAGGTGGGAAGATTTGGGAGAATGACATTGAAACATGTAAAATATCATATAAGAAACGAGTTGCCAGTCCAGGTTCGATGCATGATACTGGATGCTTGGGGCTAGTGCACTGGGACGACCCAGAGGGATGGTATGGGGAGGGAGGAGGGAGGAGGGTTCAGGATGGGGAACACATGTATACCTGTGGCAGATTCATTTTGATATTTGGCAAAACTAATACAATTATGTAAAGTTTAAAAATTAAAAAAAAAAAACAGTTATGAAGTACCAACCATATGCAAGAAAACAAATTCTTCCTTCAAACAGAGATATATAATTATGATACAATATGATATGTAAGAGTTGACATATGAAAGTGATAAGTGAAATAAGGAAGGATTTGCAGAAGAAGTGAAGACAGGAGGTCAAAAGGAAGAGAAAAGCGAGAAATCATTCTACTGGGAGATTAGAATGTGAGTACACAGATCAGGCACATGGCATCTAGGTTGTTTCCTAGGAACCTGGAAGGAAAAGTACAAAATACATGGAAGAAAGTAGAGAGATGCTCTGGAAAGACATTGGGAAGAACCTCAAGGGCTACACTGAAAACCTGGAGTCCACTGCCTAAACACCATGACTCTTAGACATGAGAGTCATAATTAGATTTACTCTGTATTTTTTTGTTTTGCTTTTAAATACAGTAATGTTTATTTTAGGAATTTCCCTGATACTCCAGTGCTTAGGAATCTGCCTGCTGATGCAGGGGGCACAGGTTCGATCCCTGGTCAGGGAAGATAGCACATGCCACAGAGCAATGAATCCTGTGCTCCACAACCACTGAAGCCAGCACCCTGGAGCCCACGCTCAGCATCAAGAGAAGCCACCACACTGAGAAGCCCAAGCACTGCAGATGCAAAGAACCAGCGCAGCCAAATAAATTAAAAAAAAAAAAAAAAAAAACCTCAAAGAAAAAGGTAACACTTAATTTAGATGATTTTTAAAATGACATGTGGCACATCCACCATGAAAGAAGAAATCAAATTTAGGCGGGGTGGGGGCAGTTTACTTGTAAACCACCCACATGGGTGACATCAGCATCATGGGTGAAAGGCAGGTGCCTCATCGGCTCTCCCACTACCAACAGGAATCTGGCTCCATCCATGGACATACTCAAAGTGCTAGGAGAAAACTGCCAACCAAGAGTACTCTTTCCAGAAAAGGTGTCTTTCAGAAATGAAGGAGAAATAAAAACTGTCCCAGACAAAGCAAACCTGAGGGAGTTCATCACCACTAGTCCCGCCTCATGAGAAACGCTGAGAGAAGCCCTCAGACTGAAATGAAAGGATGCTCATCAGTGACATAAATTTACCTTTACAACACACTGGTTAAGGCAAGTATGCCGTCAACTCCAGAATACTCTAATACTGTAACACGGTGGTATGTTAACAAAGGAACTCTAGTATTGAGGCTAAAGGACAAGAGTATTCAAAATAACTATATCCCTAGTGAAATATAAAATTCGTAAATCACAAACATTAGCTCAAGTTAGAAATGATTTTACAGGAAAATAACAAATGACCTACTGTTAAATTTTGATATAGGCTTACCTATGAGAACCTTTATTCTCCATAGCAGGAAACGCCTGCTTGTTATTTCCTCCACTCTTTCTCTGCTCAATCAGTCGACGCTCATCAGCAGCATCTTTGTGCTTCTTTTCTTCTTCAACCTTTAATGAAAGTTTGACACTAAGAATAATTGCTATTACTTAATTCTAGAGACTGTTTTCAATTTATTATTTGACTCAGCATTTGCCCTGATTTTAAGTGATAAAAATATATTTGTGCTTACATAAATTTTATCACTTACAAGTCACTGAAATTTTTGTAAAATGTTCTTCTTTCTGAGGGAAAGAAACAAAATTCCCAAATTTTCAAGAAAGGCTTTTTTAATAAGATACAATTATTCACACCCAGTCTTCCCCATCTGACTGGCAGAGATAGAGAAATAAAAACACACAACATCTGTCCTCTTCGGTCTTTACCACCTGGATTTTCCATTAAACAGTCAGATGTAGAGGATGTGACACCTTAGTGCCTCAGAGACAGAAAGGAAACTTTCTTCTTTCTGCACTAAAGCTATTCTTTCCCCACTGCCTTTTCTAATTCTTTTTTCATTTGGATCCAGCAGATAGCAAAAACCTGATGGTGTTCACTGAAATATATGAACCAAAGTTTACCAAAACACAAGGAGCAGAATGAAACTGAGGAGGTGTTCGTGTGGAATTCTGGAATATAAGTAATGCTTCCCAATTCCACATTCAATAACCATCAAATTTTATAGCTAGAGGGTATAGAAATAACTATCTACCTTTGCCCCACTATTTACCAATAACAGGTTTAAAACAAACAAAAAAAAAGGTTAAATGATTTGTTCAAAGCGCCTAAAGTGGCATTCCCTAACATTTTATGGCACCAAAAGAGATGATACAATTCTATAATCTTGAATCTGATAAAATTACCAAATGAATTCCTCAAATGAATCAGGTAAGTTAAAAGCGTGACTTTGGCAAAGTAATTTAATTCATTAGTTGGGGTAGGGTTCATTCTCCTTTTTCTTTAAAGGAGAATAGCTACATTTTTTTTCTTTTTTTGTCTTACAGAAAAGACCAAGCAAGTTAAAAAACCTACTACTGAAGAAAGAAAAATCTCACAGCATCTCAAACCTCTGTTCTTTCCTTTGGAGATAAACACTTGATTTTTTTTCCCCTTTTTTTGCTGAGGGTTTATACTACCTATGGGCTTCCCTGGTGGCTCAGATTTTAAAGAATCTGCTTTTAATGCAGGAGACCTGGCTTCGATCCCTGGGTTGGGAAGATCCCGTGGAGAAGGGAACAGCTATCCACTCCAATGATATTCTGGCCTGAAGAAATCCGTGGACAGGGGAGCCTGGCCAGCTATAGTCCATGGGGTCGCAAAGAGTCAGACATGACTGACCAACTCTCACACACACATATATTACCTATGTGATAAAATCACACATATCAAAACTTACTACATTTTAGTAAACAACATCGTGAAGAGGTCTCTCTCAAAAGAGACATCTGAAAGTGGTGATTAAGGCATATGTGGGAGCACATGTATTTGTTATTAAAAACATCCTGGCCATGTTAGATATCTAAGTGCCAGGGACTGAGGAAAGCAGAAAACATCACACATATTCAACCACAATGAAGAGATTAGAGGGAATATGTGTTTATGTCCCTTCTCTCAGTTTCTGCTTTCTTCCCATTCTGTGGAAATGCAACTTATATTTAATCCAACAAAGTTAAAAAAAAAAAAACACTGCAAAATCCTAGTTGATCATACTCCTTAAACACTTTCCTTGGTGCTTATTCTGGCTCCGAAGGTTACATGGTATACAGCTCAATGAGTTTCCCAGTCCATATGAAAGACTGACAGAGACAGAATTTGATTGACTGAAGGACAAAAGCCATGAAAACAGTTTCCTGAATTCCTATTATTTGGATGGCAGAAATAATCTATTTCTACACAATTACCTATTTAGATGACCCCACTTTATCCATAAGTAGAAAATCAAAATCGACCAGATCATCCAGAAAGGGAAAAACCAAGCAAGAGCAAACGAACCTCTACCTCTTTTGGAAGCTGAATGTTCTCTTTTTCCAAAGCTAACAACACTACTTGTAACATGTCTATTGCATTCTTAAACCTCTGCATATCCTTCTGTAATTCTTCATTCAGATACACTTTGGATTCTCTGTGACTATTTGGTGGAGAAGAATTCCCGTTTTCTAAATCGGGCTCCATGCTTTGATCCTCACTAGCACTGCAATTATCCGCATGCAGCAGCTTCTGGAACCAGTCCTGTATTGGTTTCCTTTTCTTATCAGTATTTTTAACGACAGCAGGAGTACCGTGACTTTTTATTTGAATTACGTGTTTCCTCTTACCGGAGCAGACAAGCCACAGACTAGACTGACGTGTCTGTCCGATGTCTATTTTCCAACTGGTGGGATTTTGCCTCATATTGTCTGACATTTACATATCAAACTCTTGGTCTTCTTTCACTTCAAATGTAACTACCTGGTCCCCTACTTTTTTATTTTCTGCATCATTATACAAACTCTCCTCATTTTTGGTAAACACACGTTCAATATCTAGTTTATCACTTTCAAAGTCTATTTTATTTTCACTGAAACACAGCTTTGAAGATGACTGACAAGCGTATCCCGGGGACCCATAGTTTATTCAAGGAAAAAACATTTTCAAGACTGGGTTCTTTTTGTTCAGGACATACTTGGAATACTAGATTCTTTACTGTCTGAGCCACCAGGGAATATTCCAACAATACTGGAGTGGGTACCCTATCCCTTCTCCAGGGAAATTTCCCGACCCAGGAATTGAACCAAGGTCTTCCGCATTGCAGGCAGATTCTTTACCAGCTGAGCTACCCAGGAAGCCCCTACATTCAGTTATATTATGTTCTAATATCCACCAAACAAAGTGGATAAAGCAATTTTAGTAATATCTACTGATTTCCCACCCTGAAATGAAATAAATTAGAACGTTATTATTTGTACCCTAAAAACAAAGGTCCAATCTAGAAGGTTCGATTCTCTTAATAGGCAACTGGGTTGATTCTATGACCCCACTCTCTCCCTGAATGTTCATCCCAAGTCAGTTATGCCGAGATCACAGGCAGAATGAATCTTTCATTTTGGCATCAGTGGCTGGCGATTTCAACAGAAAACCTTGAGCCACTGGGAATGATTTCTCTTTACATGTATCTAGGTCAGGGGCCGTCATATTGTTCATAATTTCAACTGCTTAATCTTATGATTCAGTATTTGATATCACCTTCTTAATCATGTAATGAAGTTATAAAAATGGAAGAAATAAACAATCAGGAAATTTTTTTCCCTCAATTCCAAAGACGAACTATAAATTACAATAGATTCTAACAGTATTTTAAGTTGTATAATTAAAGTGCTATAAGAACTATTAAATTATTGTCTATCAATTCTAAAAAGGTAATTTTGAAAGGCAATTTTATTTGTTATGGACTCTGTTACACACTGTATTGTGTTGCTAAAGCATAGAAAATGGTATTAAACCAGAAATTTAAATTTATAGTTTTACTTACCTGTGTATGGTTATTTTCATCTCCATCAGGTTTTTCTTGTTCTCCCTCCAATATCACTTCCAAGTCTAGTTCTCCTGACAAATCTGCATGTTTAGTTAAAATTACTTAGAATATTTAGATAAAAGACATAATCTTTATTTAAAACACAGATTTAAAACATTGTATCAAATGACAGCTTAAGTCGATATTTGTCTTCAGATGAATATTTACTTCTTTAAGAAATACTTCCAATGATCAAAAACTTCAACAAACCATTTGGGAAACACCAGATGTCACCAGGATACAGGCACACAAACACCTCAAAGGTTCATTCATGAATTCATCCAAGCATCAGTGAAAAAAACAATCAGAAACTAAACACAATTTCAAAATACAGGACAGACATATAAAGTCACAGTATATTCTCTTCTCTACTTCATCACAGTACCTTTTGAACAACACGCCAAGCTTCAACTGCATTATTATTCTTAGTTTACAAAAGTCCTCTTACTTTTTATGCTTTTATCAATTCCTTCATCTGAAATGCTTCCCTGTACTCTTCTGACAAATTACTTTTCATCTCTTAAGACTCAACCTGCTGTGTGAAGTTGCCCTTGATTACAGCTATCTTTCCCCTGATAAAGAGGTATCCCTTTCCTTGTAGCTACCTTAGTACTTTGTAGATTTTTCTAGGGTACCTTTCTAGACTTCTCTAGTGGTAGATATAGGTCTGAACTATAAATTATTTCTTCACATGTCTATCCTCTTGGCTTCTAGACTGCAGAGGACAAGCTGTAAAAAATCACCTTAGTATAAATATTCTTTATTTTTTTCAATAATTACTTGTCTACCTAGGTCTCACAAAGAGTCCCAGAGTTCTAAATATCATCCTGCTACCCATCCTCAGATGTATGCTAAATACTAGCCTAAACGAACTTGCTTCCTCCAAACTCTGTTATTTATTATATTACTATGGTCAGAGGAAGAATGTAAGCTCCTTGCTAAGAGATATTGTTTGGCTGCAGGTTGCATAAAAGGAGTCAGCACAAGGTAGATTTTGCCACAAAATCTAATCCGAACCGTCAGAAGGACAGTAAGGCTGTGCCCAGGTGGTGCATGGCTGAGTGCCCTGGGCTTCTGCATTACCTTCTTTGTTTCCTCTGTTTCCTGGCAGCGGGGACTGGCACGGGTTAAGGGGCATGGAATTCCCTACCAGAAACACCGCTGCATTTTTCATCTTTTCTTTATCTGCTATGGTCTTCTGTCCGAGTTCTGTGGGTGCCGATTGGTTTTTGGTCACTGATTGGGACGCCAACGGACGCTGATCATCAACTTTCAAATGCCTGGCTCTTTGACAAATCTCACTATTGAAGCTCAAACTAGTCGAATCCCAATCTGAAAAATCGGAAAACAAAGTTTCCATTTATCAGGATCTGAGTACGAATACAACTCTGTCTACCTGTATTTCATAAGAACTTTATTATTATTTTCCTTCAATATACAAATATTTTATTAACAAAATTCATCTCTATTTTACATTTAATTTTGCACGATAATATTGTGTGTTCTAGAGACCATGGTTTTAAAAACACTTTTAATGAGTGGTACTACTTTCATTAATGGTAGAAACCTAGACAACATATTAAAAAGCAAAGACATCACTTTGCTGACAAAGGTCCGTACAGGCAAAGCTCTGGTTTTTTCAGTAGACACATGTGACACTGGACCACAAAGAAGACTGAGCACCAAAGAACTGATGCTTTCAAATTGTGGTGCTGGAGAGACTCTTGAGAGTCCCCTGGACAGCAAAGAGATCAAACCAGTCAATCCTAAGGGAGATCAACCCTGAATATTCATTGGAAGGAGTGATGCTGAAGCTGAAGCTTCAATACTTGGCACACCTGATGCGAACAGCTGGCTCACTGGAAAAGCACCTGATGCCGGGAAAGACTGAGGGCAGGATGAGAAGGGGAGGGCAAGAAGAGAAGGGGGCGGCAGAGGATGAGATGGTTGGACAGCATCGCTGATTCAATGGACATGAACTTGGGTGAACTCCGGGAGATGGTGAGGAACAGAGAGGCCTGGCTGCAGTCCATGGGGTCACAAAGAGTCGGGCACGACTTAGCAACTGAATACCACCACCATCAACAACTACTTTAATTTCAATGAGACAGTCTTTCCTCAATGTAGAAATATCTTCAGAACTCATTTTTAAAGCCTTGGATAAACATCATAACCTGGAGAAGGAAATGGCAACCCACTCCAGTATTCTTGCCTCTTGCCTGGAAAATCTCTTGGACAGAGGATCCTGGCGGGCTATAGTCCATGAGGTCGCAGTGGTTGAACACGACTTAGCGACTAAACGAAAATATCATAAACTTATATAAGAAATGATGGCCTGGTGTGTGACTAATTGTTTCCATGTGAAAACAGGTAAGTCTAGGACCACACTGGATCCAAAGAGCACAGAGGGGAGACAGGAATGAATACACCACAAAAAACTAAAACAGTCAGATCTGAATTTCTTAAGAGAAGTCGAAGAAACAAGCAAGAAATGTAAAAGTGAAGCTTAAAACCCTGGGTCAACACAAGGGCCCCTTTATCGTTTTACATCCAACCACTTCAATGTTTTAAAACAGTGGTTCTCAAGTGTCCCCTCAGAATCGCTGAAGTCCAGAGACCCATCGAGTCAGGGGGTCCAAGAGGTCAGAACTATTTTCACAACAACACTAAACATTACTTCCATTCTCATTCTATTCTGAGGGCACAGTGGAGTTCTTCAGAGACACAATATGTGATATCACAACACTAAGGACTAATGGAATTAGCAACTATGATGGTGTGTGCTTGTATTTTAAGTTTTTCAGTTTTATTTTCCAATATAGTGAACAACAATAGACTTAAACAAAGTTCCTTGGAATTTTCAATAATTTTTAGAAGTATAAAAGGATCCTAAAGCCAAAAACTTTTAGAATCACTGTTTTAAAAGATTATGTCTATCGAATCTAAGGTTTGATTACTTCCCCTACTTCTAATAATCAAAGATACCACACACACACACACACACAGTCTGCTAATCAAAACATCTGATCAGCCTACATTCACCTGTGTAACAACACTAAAATGAAATAATTATAAGCAGAAATACAACTGATATTAGCAAGTGAAGCTTTACTCTAGGTAAAGGTCAGAGATCAATTAAGCATTTTTGGACACTGGAAAAATCTTCAGTTCAGTTTAGTGGCTCAGTCCTGTCCGACTCTTTGTGACCCCATGAATCGCAGCACGCCAGGCCTCCCTGTCCATCACCAACTCCCGGAGTTCACTCAGACTCATGTCCATCGAGTCAGTGATGCCATCCAGCCATTTCATCCTCTGTCATGCCCTTCTCCTCCTGCCCCCAATCCCTCCCAGCATCCGAGTCTTTTCCAATGAGTCAACTCTTCACATGAGGTGGCCAAAGTACTGGAGCTTCAGCTTTAGCATCATTCCTTCCAAAGAAATCCCAGGGCTGATCTCCTTCAGAATGGACTGGTTGGATCTCCTCGCAGTCCAAGGGACTCTCAAGAGTCTTCTCCAACACCACCGTTCAAAAGCATCAATTCTTCAGTGCTCAGCTTTCTTCACAGTCCAACTCTCACATCCATACATGACCACTGGAAAAACCCTAGCCTTGACTAGACAGACCTTTGTTGGCAAAGTAATCTCTGCTTTTCAATACGCTATCTGGGTTGGTCATAACTTTCCTTCCAAGGATTAAGTGTCTTTTAATTTCATGGCTGCAGTCACCATCTGCAGTGATTTTGGAGCCCAGAAAAATAAAGTCTGACAATGTTTCTACTGTTTCCCCATCTATTTGCCATGAAGTGATGGGACTGGATGCCATGATCTTAGTTTGCTGAATGTTGAGCTTTAAGCCAACTTTTTCACTCTCCTCTTTCACTTTCATCAAGAGGCTTTTTAGTTCCTCTTCACTTTCTGCCATAAGGGTGGTGTCATCTGCATATCTGAGGTTATTGATATTTCTCCCAGCAATCTTGATTCCAGCTTGTGCTTCTTCCAGCCCAGCGTTTCTCATGATGTACTCTGCCTATAAGTTAAATAAGCAGGGTGACAATATACAGCCTTGGCGTACTCCTTTTCCTATTAGGAACAAGTCTGTTGTTCCATGTCCAGTTCTAACTGTTGCTTCCTGACCTGCATACAGGTTTTTCAAGAGGCAGGTCAGGTGGTCTGGTATTCCCATCTCTTTCAGGATTTTCCACAGTTTATTGTGATCCACATAGTCAAAGGCTTTGGCATAGTCAATAAAGCAGAAATAGATGTTTTTCTGGAACTCTCTTGCTTTTTCGATGATCCAGAGGATGTTGGCAATTTGATCTCTGGTTCCTCTGCCTTTTCTAAAACCAGCTTGAACATCTGGAAGTTCACGGTTCACATACTGCTGAAGCCTGGCTTGGAGAATTTTGAGCATTACTTTACTAGCGTATGTGATGAGTGCAATTGTGCGGTAGTTTGAACATTCTTTGGCATTGCCTTTCTTTGGGATTGGAATGAAAACTGACCTTTTCCAGTCCTATGGCCACTGCCGAGTTTTCCAAATCTGCTGAAAAATCTTAGGGTCTAATAATTAATCTCTGAGAATTCCTGAGAATACAGAGAGTCCAAACTGAGAACTTAAGGGTATTGAAACATATACAGAAACATCTTGAGTTCAAGCTTACATTTTAAACATTTCTTGTTCATATGCTTGTAAATATCTTTTTTTTCAAAACATGGATACCAACAATAACATTTGCCTTATGTATGTCCAATTCTTCAATTAAATTTGCAAAAAGAAGTTAGGAGTACAAAGAGCTAGCATTTCAAATATTTCAGTGTCCCTCCTTCCAGAAGGGACTTCCCTGATGGCTCGATGGTAGAGTATCTGCTAGCAATGCAGCAGCCAGAGTTAAGTGTGTATTGCAAAATTTACCTGAATTAGATGTTTCTGGTTTCTTCATTCCGACTGTTTTATTAGGAATGGAATCTTTCACTCCGACTGCAGGCTGCATTGGTTTGGAAACAAGTTGATTAATAAATAATGTACATATGATACAATCCACAGTTCATAATTCAAGATAAAAGCATAAGTGTTTTTACCTTCACATTAGGACATTTCTCAGGAGAAGCTAAAAGGCAAAAGGGACACAGAGTTAATTACATGTAAACATGAAAGCCAGCTGTACATCCAGGCAGAGTTAGTACCGAGCAGAATCCTCGTGCTCAGCCTTGACATTGAATACATTCTGTTTCAGTGTCTTGTTTTTAGGGGGATGTTAGGACACAGGCAAGACAGACATAGGAATCCATTATAGATAGTGAAGAAAAAACAGGAATACAGGTTTACCAAAACATGCAGTAAGATTTCAAAAGTAACATCATGTTTTCAAAGACTTCAGAAAATATTAAAGAGTACATAGACCAATGTGAATGTGCTGACTGATGAGGAGAAAATTAATCTTAATCAGAGGAGTAAATCATGACCCCAAGAAGATAAACGTGAAAGCTGATGGTAAAATGCACCAGTATATCTTGAATGCACTATAGCAGTAACATTTCCACCATTATACTGCAAGTATTTAACATGTTCTTCAATCTGTCCAGTCATTTAAGAAGTGCACAGTTGGGATGACAGTTCAGCTGAATGTATAATTCATTTCTCATCAGAGAAAGAGTAATGAACTGATTGGCTCGAATATACACTTGTAGAAAAACGGTTCATAAAAATACTCATTTTTTTCCCATACCCATGTGGGCTACTGGTATGCCTGCACATCTTGGCTCCTCTAGTTTAGTCATCTTAAAATTTCTCGATCCATTCACGCAAGAAGCCATGTAAGACACACTTACAAAATAATGTACAATAAATTCTCAACATTGAAATACAATGATCAAAAAGGAAATAATAAATTTAATTGCCACAGAATTATTAGATGTTAAAAATCTTGCATGTTTTAAAATCAGTGTAGTATTTATTGAAAATAACAATTCTAGCATTTAGGGAATGAAGCCTATCGATCTGTTTGGTTTCAAAACTTAGTTTGGTTGGATACATCATGCTAATGCTTCAAAGGATTTCTGTGAAACAACTGTCAAAAAATCAGTTATCTTAAAAATAAAAAGTCAATCCCTCCATATTCAAATCAATCTAATTTGAATAACAAATACCAGTACCACATATATCTTTGATGTCTATAGTTACTCGGAGTAGCTGGGGTTGTCCCTACTTCTAGCACCCCCTCCTGCCTCCCGTATTATCGGGAACAACAATGATCTTATCTCTTTTCAGTGTAAATACACTGAAGCCATCTAGATGGAGTTCTCTCAAGTGTCCTCATCGACTCCAAACTCACCTCCCTAAAGCCTTACTTTCCTCCCTTTGTCCTTTCACTAGAGTCTTCCCTCTATAAAGGGTAATCTCTGGATCCGTGGTCTGAATTCTTCCCCCTTTACGTTCTTTCTATGGATCATCCCCACCATTTCTTTTCCTTCTTTGCTCAGCAATGGTATCTTACACCTGTAATTGCTACTTCGACTCTTTGCTTCCCTCTGGCTATAAACACGCTCAGAAAGAAAAACAAACTAATGCTTTCCCTTGATCCTGTTATGTCCTGCACTAGCCAATGCTCTTCTTCCAGATTTCTCTAAACGCAAGGCTACACCCTTGCTACTCGGAGAGCTTGTTAGAAACGCAGAATCTCAGACCTCGTGCTCAGCATGTGCACTTCCCACAAGGTCCCCAGGCGACTAATTAAAATTTGAGAAACTATTTGGTCTATACGGAGTCTGCTTCTACATTACTTCAACTTAATTTATTCTCCTGAAATCTTAGCCTCAACTTCCTCACTCTAACACTTCCCCCCCACCCCCAAACTGAAACTGCATTGCAAGTTGGAAACTTTCCAGTGGCCTCTCTGTCAGGCTGTAGGTCCCTTGAGCACCCTGTTGTGCCCCCACTCTCTCCTTCTTTCCAGCTCTCTTGTTTTGTCCTGTGTGACACCATGCTGGAAAGCAGCAACACTTCATATGACACCAATTTGCACACATTTACAGCTGAGCACCTGTGCCCACGCTCCCCCAGAGGATGACAGACCGCTCTGCACACCCAGGCACTGCAGTTCTGAACGTCTTCCTAACAACGAGTAAACAGGAAGAGGGGAGAACTTTGCTGTTCTTCTCTGACAAGTTTTGGTGCTGGAAGCTCACTTCAAATTCATCGTCCATGTCAAATACTCTCCCTTTATCTAGAGACCTTCATTACTTATTGCCCCCTTCCCCCACAGACCTGTGCTTCCTTTCTTCATTTCCTCCCTGTACCATCTGCCTCTCTCATCGTTCATTTCCTCTTTCCTCTTATTTCTCGACCTTCTTTTGGTTGTAGAATATCTTGAGACAGAACTAATCATTTTTTCTCTTGTCCAGTGTCACGTGGAATCTTAGTTCCCTGACCAGGGATCAAACCTCCACCCCTGCACTGGACAGTCTTAACATTTGGACCTCCAAGAAGTCCAGGAACTAATAATTTAGCTCCTTAAACTGGATTCTCAATTTAATCTGTGGCTGACACCTGATAAGATACACAATTTCCCTCCTCTTCTCGTCTTTTTCCTCACTACGGATCTGACAGATGTTTGGGGGTTTTTTGGGGTTTTTTTTTTGCCTGTTAGAATATTCCCATTTTAAATCAATGTTCTGTCAAATAACCTTTCTATAAAATACAGTTCTCACCTTCTACTTGTCCATTTAATGTATTTTTTCCTCTTTGATCTTCAGGTAAATGACACACAAAGTTCTGTGGAATGCTGTCAGAGATACTCTGTTAAAATGAATATTGAGTTCCATGAAGATTTCCTAATGTCTTTTTAAGAAAATACCCTACTTTTAAAAACTGCCTACATTTAACCCAGTTAAGACAGGTTTTGCCAAGATCTCACAGCTGCCAAATGACAGAACCTGGATGCTGACTTCATACACTGCTGGATCACCAGGTAGCGGCTGCCAGCAACGAAGACATCAGGCCCTTCCTATCTCCTTCCATAGCTGCCACCTTCAAACAGGGCATCATTACTTTATGTTACCTCAAGTACGGCTGCCATAAGGGTACTCTGCCCTGCTACTTAAGTTTAGTTGCTCACTCATGTCCGACTCCTTGCGACACCACGGACTGTAGCCTGCCTAGCTCCTCCATCCATGGGATTTTCCAGGCAAGAGTACTGGAGTGGGTTGCCATTTCCTTCTCCAGGGGATTTTCCTGACCCAGGGATCAAACCTTGATCAAAACCGTAGGCAGATACTTTACCTTCTGAGCCACGAGGGAAGTCCCCCTGCTACTTAAACAATCCAAAATGGTTTGTACTTATTAAAACATTGCTAAAGCAAACTGCTGTTATTACAACCCCACATATTTATTGCTATTCCTCATGCTTTTGCTTCTCTTGAAATGTTTCTTCCAGATTAACCTGACAATCCAAATACAGTAACACTTTTAAGTTTCAAGCACTATCTTTGAAGGTCCAAGTGATAAAAAAACCACAATTCACCCTGTTTCTCTCTGACTCTCTCTAGCAGTTTTACACGTGCACATGTACCAAAGAAACATACATTTGGTTGGGAGATTGGGACTGACACATACACACTACACACTATTGTGTAGGAAACAGATAACTAATGAGGACCAACCGTATAGCACAGGGAATGCTACTCAACATTCTGCAATGGCCCATATGGGAAAAAGAATCTAAAAGAGGTGACACACACACATGAAACAAAGAAACATTTGGCCATGGACTGACCTGAAATAACGTTTCAATTTTCAGATACATGTAACTTCAGAACTCAAGCGGATTCCTTATGATCTCTAAGCCTTGGTTTCTGTACTACACTGACTTCACTAGGTGAATCTTGCAAATGAACAAAAGTGTACTAGGTGGTAGTATTTAGCACAGAATTATTTTATTCAATATAGGTTAAAAGTAAGAGAAAAGTTTTGATGGGGAAATGCAAAGGTGAGAGAGTCACAGCATCTCCCACTTTCATGTACTTACATTACTCAGGGCTTACATTTCAAAATAATAATAGAAGACAGTACCTCAGAATCCCAAGATGATTCTGTACCTTTCTCTTCTCTCAATCCTACGGCTGACATCATGTCTGTAAAATGCAGTCACAGATGCATTAATGAGAACGTTTACTACTATGAATTTTAAAGACATATGTAAGTCTATCCCTATCCACAAATATTTCAATAAAATAAAGTAGTGGAAAAGAATTTCAGAGGGTTGAAGCATTTTCAGGAAGAAAAAGTTGGTAGTAGGTGGGACACTTCTGAAGAAAGAGAACAAAAGAAATGTATTTCAAACAAAATGGATATTGTATTTGGATCCATACCATTTACATGTTTTTATATTTAAAGTATAGACAAAATTCACAGGCATTCACTAACTTACCACTTCTATTATTTTCGTGTGCTCTATCAACAGAAGTCAAATGGTCATGATTTGCTTGCTCTTGGGGAGCCCTTTCAATAATATCAGCATCACTTTCTTTTTCAGCAAGTTCTGGCTTTGTGGTTCCTTCCTATAGAAACAAGACAAAATAAAACCAAAACCCAACTTCAGAAAGCATATTCATTCATTGGTCCTTCACCCCGTCAGTGAGACGACAATCATGGTGTCTAGCACATCCTCTAGGGTGTCCTGGGAGAAGTTAGAACTGTTAAAGAGAAGAGCGACTCTGCTCTGCGTCTAGGCAAGGCAGAGACACGTGGAAACAAACGAGAGCAGAGGAGTATCCTTCGACATCTCTGCAGCTGAAGTGGACAGAGCACAGGACGCGCACAAAGGAGAGCGGAGGCAGGTGTACCTGCGAAGCTCAAGGAGCGCTGTGACAAGGGCTGTGTCTCAGAAGACAGAGAGTGCAGAGCCGGGGTGTGAGGGGGAGTCTAGGAAGGGAGGCCCGAGCCAACAGATGAGGTGTGAAACAGGGTTCACAAGTCATGTGGAAAACTAGATCACAGTTACTGGAAACTGTATAGAAAGACAAAACTGGAGGACCAGGTTCAAACAGGGAAAAGCAAGTGTCATCTTCTTCCTTCAAGTGACAGGGATCATCACAAATTTATTTTATTTGGTGCCATGCTTTTATTCAAGTGACAGGGAAAAGACTGCACTGCACTAGGAAGTAGAAAGTTCAGTTTAGTTCAGTTGCTCAGTTGTGTCCGACTCTTTGCGACCCCATGGACTGCAGCACGCCAGGCCTCCCTGTCCATCGCCAACTCCCAGAGTTTAATCAAACTCATGTCCATTGACTCGGGGATGCCATCCAACCATCTCATCCTCTGTCATCCCCTTCTCCTCCTGCCTTCAATCTTTCCCAGCATCAGGGTCTTTTCTAATGAGTCAGTTCTTTGCATTAGATGGCCAAAGTTTCAGCTTCAGCATTAGTCCTTCCAATGAATATTCAGGACTGATTTCCTTTAGGATGGACTGGTTGGATCTCTTTGCAGTCCAAGGGCCTCTCAAGAGTCTTCTCCAACACCACAGTTCAAAAGCATCAATTCTTTGGTGCTCAGCTGTCTTTATAGTCCAACTCTCACATCCATACATGACTACTGGAAAAATCATAGCTTTGACTAGATGGACTTTTGTTGGCAAAATAATGTCTCTGCTTTTTAATATGCTGTCTAGACTGGTCATACCTTTTCTTTCAAGGAGAAAGTGTCTTTTAATTTCATGACTGCAGTCACCATCTGCAGTGATTTTGGAGCCCAAGAAAATATAGTCTGTCATTGTTTCCACTGTTTCCCCATCTATTTGCTATGAAGTGATGGGCCTGGATGCCATGATCTTAGTTTTCTGAATGTTGAGTTTTAAGCCAACTTTTTCACTCTCCTCTTTCACTTTCATCAAGAGGCTCTTTAGTTCTTCACTTGCTGCCGTAAGGGTGGTGTCATTTGCATATCTGAGGTTATTGATATTTCTCCCAGCAATCTTGACTCCAGCTTGTGCTTCATCCAGCCCAGAGTTTCTCATGATGTACTCTGAATATAAGTTAAATAAGCAGGGTGACAATATATAGCCTTGATGTACTCCTTTCCCTATTTGGATATTTGGCCTTGGAGTACAGAATGCAGGGCAAAGGCTAATAGAGTTTTGCCAAGTGATTGCACTGGTCATAGCAAACACCCTCTTCCAACAACACAAGAGAAGACGCTACACATGGACATCACCAGATGGTCAATACCGAAATCAGGTTGATTATATTCTTTGCAGCTAAAGATGGAGGAGTTCTATACAGTCAGCAAAAACAAGACTGGGAGCTGACTGTGGCACAGACCATGAACCCCTTATAGCCAAATTCAGACTTAGATCGAAGGAAGTAGCAAATACGATAGTATTTTACAGGAGAGCATTAAAAAGAAAAGAACAAAAACAAAAACCTATCAGCAATGCTCCAGAGTGGACAGTAAGCACACGAGATACTGTACATCACCCAAAGTGTCCATTAAACTGTAATTAAAAGGCTAATTTGGCTTTTAAAATAGCCAAATAAAAACGGTAACAGTCATTCTAAAACAAACTGCAGAGCCAGGAGGAATGAAAAGATTGACAAGTATATTTTAGAAAGATTACTCTGGCAGCAGCATAAAAAAGAACATCAGGGTAGCAAAACTAGAAAAGAATATTTCAAGATTATAGGTGAGACAGTGAGTTATGGTGATAAGATATGAAAAATGATAAGCAGGCAGAAAATACTGAACTTCTTGAGTGACTGGAAGCGGTAATTTCAAGGAAGTTTGGAGTCCAGGGTTTTTCCTGCTGTGGCATTTCAGTGATTCTGTCTACTAGGCTGGGGAGGACAGATGAAGGGATAGCTTCCAAAGAGTCAGGGATGAGGGAAGCATCAGGGACAGCGCCTTCAGTTTGGGGTGTAATAAGTTATTTTGAGGCGTGCAAGGGACTCAGAAGAAAGGATTTGGGTAAATACATTTGAATTAGAAATAGATAAACTTATTCAGGAAAAACATATACTGTAAAGATAATTATTTGTAAAAGATACTCACCTGGTATAATTAATGCAAACCTAGGCAGAATTCTGAACTTTTGAAAATAAAACAATACCAGGGGAAGAAAACTATGAGATTACAATTGTCAATTATGTATTTCAACATGTTTCAAGGATATAAAAATATACTTTTATAAATATATGAAAATACTCATTTCTGTCATATTACCATAATAAGCATTTTGTGTAGTGAAAAGGTTTAATTGTTAAACACCAATTCAAGATGCTACAAGAAGACTCTGTTTTAAAATTGATCTTAAAAGACAAGTTTTAATTTGTAGAAGAGAAATGCTTATGTGAGGATGGAATTATGAGGCATTTTAAAGTACTACTATGACATAAGAAAGAAATAGAAAACCCTATTTGAAAAGATCTTATTCAAATTTGAGGGCGAAAATCAAAAGTTACAGACAAAGCAAAAGTTAAGAGAATTTAGCAACCACCAAACCAGTCTTACCAACAGATACTAAAGGGATTCAGGCCAGTAGACAACAAGGAAAGGAAGACCTACAAAAACAAACCAAAACAATTAAGAATGTCAACAGGAACATATTTTGATTATTACTTTATAAATGGATTCAATTCATCAACCAAAAGTACAGAATAACTGATGAATACAAAACAAGAGCCAATATATACTGGCCACAAGGACCGGCTTCAGACCTAGCACAAAATAGACTTTAAAATAAAGAATATTATAAACACCATTTGTCATCATTCTTTTTCTTTACTCCCTTTCTGTGCACACCAGGATCGCTACTTTAAAAAGTCCAAAAAAAGCCAATGTTTTCAAATAATTCGACTAATAAAGAATAAAAAACCAATTCTTGTAAAATTCCAACTCTTACCCATATTAGGTCATATGAAGTACCACCATGCAAGAAAACAAATTCTTCGTTCAAACAGAGATATATAATTATGGTACAATATGATATGTAAGAGTTGGCATATGAAAGTGACAAGTGAAATAAGGAAGGATTTGCAGAAGAAGTGAAGACAGAAGGTCAAAAGGAAGAGAAAAGCGAGAAATCATTCTACTGGGAGATTAGAATGTGAGTACACAGATCAGGCACACGGCATCTAGGTTGTTTCCTAGGAACCTGGAAGGAAAAGTACAAAATACATGGAAGAAAGTAGAGAGATGCTCTGGAAAGACATTGGGAAGAACCTCAAGGGCTACACTGAAAACCTGGAGTCCACTGCCTAAACACCACGACTCTTAGACATGGGAGTCATAATTAGATTTACACTATATTTTTTTGTTTTGCTTTTAAATACAGTAATGTTTAATTTAGGAATTTCCCTGGTACTCCAGTGCTTAGGAATCTGCCTGCTGATGCAGGGGGCACAGGTTCGATCCCTGGTCAGGGAAGATAGCACATGCCACAGAGCAATGAATCCTGTGCTCCACAACCACTGAAGCCAGCACCCTGGAGCCCACACTCAGCATCAAGATAAGCCACCACAATGAGAAGCCCAAGCACTGCAGATGCAAAGAACCAGCGCAGCCAAATAAATTAAAAAAAAAAAAAAAAACCCTCAAAGAAAAAGGTAACACTTAATTTAGATGATTTTTAAAATGACATGTGGCACATCCACCATGAAAGAAGAAATCAAATTTAGGCAGGGCGGGGGCAGTTTACTTGTAAACCACCCACATGGGTGACATCAGCATCATGGATGAAAGGCAGGTGCCTCATCGGCTCTCCCGCCACCAATAGCAATCTGGCTCCATCCATGGACATACTCAAAGTGCTAGGAGAAAACTGCCAACCAAGAGTACTCTATCCAGAAAAGGTGTCTTTCAGAAATGAAGGAGAAATAAAAACTTTCCCAGACAAAGCAAACCTGAGGGAGTTCATCACCACTAGTCCCGCCTCATGAGAAACGCTGAGAGAAGCCCTCAGACTGAAATGAAAGGATGCTCATTAGTGACATAAATTTATTTACAACACACTGGTTAAGGCAAGTATGCAGTCAACTCCAGAATACTCTAATACTGTAACACGGTGGTATGTTAACAAAGGAACTCTAGTATTGAGGCTAAAGGACAAGAGTATTCAAAATAACTATATCCCTAGTGAAATATAAAATGTGTAAATCACAAACATTAGTCAAGTTAGAAATGATTTTACAGGAAAGTAACAAATGACCTACTGTTAAATTTTGATATAGGCTTACCTATCAGAACCTTTATTCTCCATAGCAGGAAACGCCTGCTTGTTATTTCCTCGACTCTTCTCTGCATGAATCAGTCGACTCTCATCAGCAGCATCTTTGTGCTTCTTTTTCTTCAACACCTTTAATGAAAGTTTGACACTAAGAATAATTGCTATTACTTAATTCTAGAGACTCTGTTTTCAATTATTATTTGACTCAGTATTTGCCCTGATTTTAAGTGATAAAAATATATTTGTGCTTACATAAATTTTATCACTTACAAGTCACTGAAATTTTTGTAAAATGTGCTTCTTTCTGAGGGAAAGAAAATTCCCAAAATTTCAAGAAAGGCTTTTTTAATAAGATACAATTATTCACATCCAGTCTTCCCCATCTGACTGGCAGAGATAGAGAAATAAAAACACACAACATCTGTCCTCTTCGGTCTTTACCACCTGGATTTTCCATTAAACAGTCAGATGTAGAGGATGTGACACCTTAGTGCCTCAGAGACAGAAAGGAAACTTTCTTCTTTCTGCACTAAAGCTATTCTTTCCCCACTGCCTTTTCTAATTCTTTTTTCATTTGGATCCAGGAGATAGCAAAACCCTGATGGTGTTCACTGAAATATATGAACCAAAGTTTACCAAAACACAAGGAGCAGAATGAAACTGAGGAGGTGTTAGTGTGGAATTCTGGAATATAAGTAATGCTTCCCAATTCCACATTCAGTAACCATCAAATTTTATAGCTAGAGGGTATAGAAATAACTATCTACCTTTGCCCCACTATTTACCAATAACAGCTTTAAAATTAAAAAAAAGGTTAAATGAGTTGTTCAAAGCCCCTAAAGTGGCATTCCCTAACATTTTATGGCACCAAAAGAGATAACACAATTCTGTACTCTTGAATCTGATAAAATTACCAAATGAATTCCTCAAATGAATCAGGTAAGTTAAAAGCATGACTTTGGCAAAGTAATTTAATTCATTAGTTGGAGTAGGGTTCATTCCCTTTTTCTTTAAAGGAGAATAGCTACATTTTTTCTTTTTTTGTCTTACACAAAAGAGCAAGCAAGTTTAAAAACCTACTACTGAAGAAAGAAAAATTTCACAGCATCTAAAATATGAAAATACTCATTTCTGTCCTATTACCATAATAAGCATTTTGTGTAATGAAAAGGTTTAATTGTTAAACACCAATTCAAGATGCTACAAGAGGACTCTGTTTTAAAATTGATCGTAAAAGACAAGTTTTAATTTGTAGAAGAGAAATGTTTATGTGAGGATGAAATTATGAGGCATTTTAAAGTACTACTATGACATAAGAAAGAAATAGAAAACCCTATTTGAAAAGATCTTATTCAAAATTGAGGGCGAAATCAAAAGCTTTACAGACAAAGCAAAAGTTAAGAGAATTTAGCACCACCAAACCAGTCTTACAACAAATACTAAAGGGATTTGCAGCCAGTAGACACAAGAGAAAGGAAAGACCTACAAAAACAAACCAAAACAATTAAGAAATGTCAACAGGAACATATATATTGATTATTACTTTAATATAAATGGATTCAATTCATCAACCAAAAGATACAGAATAACTGAATGAATACAAAAACAAGAGCCAAATATATACTGGCCACAAGAGACCCGCTTCAGACCTAGAGACACATACAGACTGAAAGGAAATGGATGGAAAAAGATATTCCATTTGAATGGTAACCAAAAGATAGCCAGTGTGGCAACCCTTATTTCACACAAAATAGACTTTAAAATAAAGAATATTATAACAGACAAAGGACACTACATAATGATCAAAGGATCAATCCAAGAAGAAGATATAACAATTGCAAGTATTTATGCCCCCAACATAGAAGCACCTCAATACACAAGGCAAACACTAACAGGCATAAGAGGGGAATTCAACAGCAACACAGCCATAGTGGGGGACTTTAACACCCCACTTACACCAGTGGACAGATCATCAAAACAGAGAATCAATAAGGAAACACAAAACTTTAATGAAACATTAGACTCAATGGATCTAATTGATATCTTCAGGACTTTCCATTCAAATGCAGAAGAATACACTTTGTTCTCAACTGCACATGGAACATTCTCTGGGACAGACCACATCTTGGGCCACAAATCAAGCCTCAGTACATTTAAAAAATTGAAAATATATCACGTATCTTCTCTGACCACAACACTATGAGACTAGATATCAACTACAGGAGAAAAATGTAAAAAAGCACAAACTCAGGGAGATTAAACAATTCGTTACTAAATAACAAAAAGGGTATTGAAGAAATAAGAAGGGAAATCAAAAGATTCCTAGAAACAAATGACAACAAAAACACGACCACCCAAAACCTATGGGATTCAATAAAAGCACTTCTAAGAGAGAAGTTGATAGCAGCACGATCCTACCTCCAGGACAAGAAAAACTTTGAACAGGCAACACTCTACATTTAAAGCAGCTAGAAAAAGAACCAAAACCCCCCAAAGTCAGCAGAAGGAAAGAAATCATACAGATCAGAGCAGAAATAAATCAAAAAGAAAATGAAGGAAACAATAGCAAAGATTAATCAGACTGAACACTGGTTCTTTGAGAAGATAAGCAAAATGGACAAACCACTAGCCAGACTCATCAAGAACAGAAGGGAGAAAAATCAAATTGACAAGATTAGAAATGAAAAAGGAGAAGTTACAACAGACAACACAGAGATGAAAAGGATCATAAGAGAATGTTATGAGCAACAATATGCTAATAAAAGGGACAACCGAGAGGAGATGGACAGATTCTTAGAAAAGTTCAACCTCCCAAAACTGAATCAGGAAGAAATAAAAATTACAAACAAGCCAATTACAAACACTGAAATAGAAAGTGTTATCCAAAATCTCCCAAAAACAAAAGCCCAGGGCCAAATGGCTTCACAGGGGAATTTTATCAAACATTTAGAGAAGAGCTAATGCCTATTTTTCTGAAACTCTTCCAAAAAATTGCAGAGGAAGGAACACTTCCAAACTCATTCTATGAGGCCACAATCACCTTGATGCCAAAACCAGGCAGAGACAACACAAGAAAGAAAATTACAGGCCAATATCACTGACAAACACAGATGTAAAAATCCTCAACAAAATTCTAGCAAACACAATTCAACAACACATTCAATAGCTCATTGATACCACGATCAATTCGGTTTATGCCAGGGATGCAAGGATTCTTCAATATACACAAACCAATTTCAATGTGATGCACCATCTTAACAAATTGAAAAATAAGAACCATATGATCATCTCAATAGAGGCAGAAAAAGCCTTTGACACAATTCAGCACCTGTTTATGACAAAAACGCTTCAAAAAATAGACACAGGAGGAACCTTGGTCAACATAGTAAAGGCCGTATAGAATAAACCCACAGCAAACATTATTCTCAATGAGGAAAAATGAAAAGCATTCCCTCTAAGATCAGGAACAAGACAAAGTTGTCCATTCTCAGCACAGTTATTCAGCATGCTTTTGGAAGTCCTAGCTATGGCAATCAGTGAAGAAAAAGAAATACAAAGAATCCAGATCTGAAAAGAAGAAGTAAAACTCTCTCTTTTGCAAATGAAATGATATTACACATAGAGAACCCAAAAGAAACTATATATTTTCTAGTAAAAGAAAATTACTAGAGCTACACAATGAATTTAACAAAGTTGTATGATACAAGGTCAATACACAGAAATCACTTGAATTCTTATATACTAACAATGAAAAATCAGAAAGTGAAATTAAGGAGCCAATCCCATTCACCACTGCAACAAAAAGAATACAATATCTAGTAATAAACCTACCTAAGGAGACAAAAGACCTGTATATGGAAAATTCTAAGACACCGAGGAAAGAAAAGAAAGACGACATAAAGAGGTGGAGAGATATTCCATATTCCTGGGTAGGAAGAATTAATAGTGTGAAAATGACTATATTACCAAATGCAATCTACAGATTCAGTGTGATCACTTTCAAATTACCAATGGCATTTTTCATAGAACTAGAACAATGTATACAATGGACTATTACTCAGCCATAAAGAGAAACACATTTGAGTCAGTTCTAACGAGGTTGACAAACCTAGAGCCTATTCTCCAGAGTGAAGCAAGTCAGAAAGAAAAATATAAATATCATATACTATTTGCATATACATGGAATCTACAAAGATTCTGAGTCTACAATGGTAGGTGATGGATTTATTTGCAGGGCAGCAATGGAGAAACAGATATAGAGAACAGACTTATGGACATGGGGGGAGGGGAAGTGGGGAGAGGGTGAGATGGATGGAAAGAGTAACATGGAAACTTACAATTCCTTATGTAAAATAGATAGCCAATGGGAATTTGTTGTATGACTCAGGGAACTCAGAAAGGGACTCTGTGACAATCTAGAAAAGTGGGATGGGGAGGGAGATGGGAGGAGGGTTTGGGAGGGAGGGGACATGGGTGTACCTATGGCTGATTCTTGTTGATGTTTGACAGAAAACAACAAAATTCTGTAAAGTGATTATCCTTCAATTAAAAAATAAATACATTTTCTAAAAACCCCATTTGAAAATTTCATCGTTTTCTTCTTTTTTCCCTGTAAACAGCACATAACGGCTCTAATTTCCTTTCTATGCCCTCTTCAATGGCAGATAAAGGTTGAAGGAACAATTTAGATATAAAAAAAGTAGTAAAACTATGATTATCCAAGTTGGAGATTTAAAAGTTTTCAAATACATCTATGATTATCAAGCAGAATTCAATATTCACATCAGGAAAGAACAAATGAGCTGAAAAAATCAAGTAACCACAATGACTGAGTTTTAGATATGGAAGAATTTGCATTTTAGTTTAACATGTATAACAAAGAACTGACATGCTAATTTAACACCTATAAATACTGAAGCTAATAAAGTTTCTTAAAAGTAAAACTTAAAAATAACTTCTTAACTTAAAAAAATACTTCTTAAAAATAAACTTCTTAAAATTTTATTCTTTAATAAAATTCTTAAAATGGAATACACATATTACTAGAGATATTTTTTAAAGTAAAAAATTATCTTTCTGAGATAATTTTATAAACTCTGTTGGTAATTCTTTCCTTATAATTTCATAACAAGTAGTCTACATAAGAAAAAAATCATGAATTGTGATTTCATTCATTCAATGTGTGTGACTTGCAGATATTAGGAAAAGATAAATCACAATCTTTCTGGGGGTGGGGCGGGGTGGATTCTACATTTTTTTCTTTAAGACTGTTGCAGCTTAAAATTTTCTCATGACATGAAGAGAGTTTAAGAATCTCATTTATATAAATATAAATTATAATTTTAGTAAAAGACAAGATAAAATGCTTATTTCCTCTTTATTTTCAAGAAGATTCAAAACCTCCACCAAGATTATACCAAACAGTAAGATAAATTAGTTAAGAACATTAAGTATGTATCAAACAGTAAGTTAGTAACCAGAAGAAACAGAAGGGCCAAAAATTCTTAATTCATAATATATCTGCTAAGGCCTAAAATAGAGCTCATCTAGAATTGCCTATAAATGAAAGTTTTGCTAGATTAAACAGAAGACATCGCTTGATTAATTTCAAAGTGAGAATTTTTTAAAAAAGAGAAATCACTTCAAATTGAAATGAACTTCCAGAGGGAACTATATTCAGTATAGATATATACATATACAAGTGTAACCAGGTCACATTGCTATACACCTGAAACTAACACAGTATTGTCAATGACTACACTTTAAAGAAAAAAACAAAACCAACCACCAACCTCAAAAACAACCACCAAAAAAGCTAAGTATCAAATTTTCTTTCAGGTCTTCATAAAAATCAGCTATATGTCATTCAGAAGCGTATAAGTATTGAGTTTTCACAACCTCACTTTCTCCTAAATTGAATTTGAAATAATTTACCTCATATTTATAATATAGAGCACCTCCTCTGACTTACCCCCACTATTTCTGTTGTGTTTGTAAAATAATGTTTCATCTTGACCTTCATTCTGTCTCGTATTCATCTTTTTTTAATTTATTTATTTTAAATGGAGGCTAATTACTTTACAATATTGTATTGGTTTTGCCATACATCAACACGAGTCCACCATGGGTGTACACGTGTTCCCATCCTGAACCCCCCTCCCACCTCCCTCCCCAGACCATCCCTCTGGGTCATCCCAGTGCACCAGCCCCGAGCATCCTGTATCATGCATTGAACCTGGACTGGCGATTTGTTTCACATATGATATTATACATGTTTCTATGCCATTCTCACATATCATGCCACCCTCTCCCTCTCCCACAGAGTCCAAAAGACTGTTCTATAATCTGTGTCTCTTTTGCTGTCTCGCATACAGGGTTATCGTTACCATCTTTCTAAATTCCATATATATGCATTAGTATACTGTATTGGTGTTTTTCTTTCTGGCTTACTTCACACTGTATAATAGGCTCCAGTTTCATCCACCTCGTTAGAACTGATTCAAATGTATTCTTTTTAATGGCTGAGTAATACTCCATTGTGTATATGTACCACTGCTTTCTTATCCATTCGTCTGCTGATGGACATCTAGATTGCTTCCATGTCTTGGCTTTTATAAACAGTGCTGCGATGAACATTGGGGTACATGTGTCTCTTTCAATTCTGGTTTTCTCGGTGTGTATGCCCAGTAGTGGGATTTCTGGGTCCCAGTTCTATTTCCAGTTTTTTAAGGAATCTCCACACTGTTCTCCACAGTGGCTGTACTAGTTTGCATTCCCACCAACAGTGTAAGAGGGTTCCCTTTTCTCCACACCCTCTCCAGCATTTATTGCTTGTAGACTTTTGGATAGCAGCCATTCTGACTGGCGTGAAATGGTACCTCATAGTGGTTTTGATTTGCATTTCTCTGATAATGAGTGATGTTGAGCATCTTTTCATGTTTGTTAGCCATCTGTATGTCTTCTTTGGAGAAATGTCTGTTTAGATCTTTGGCCCATTTTTTGACTGAGTCGTTTATTTTCCTGGAATTGAGCTGCAGGAGTTGCTTGTACATTTTTGAGATTAATTGTTTGTCAGTTGCTTCATTTGCTATTATTTTCTCCCATTCTGAAGGCTGTCTTTTCACCTTGCTTATAGTTTCCTTTGTTGTGCAGAAGCTTTTAATTTTAATTAGGTCCCATTTGTTTATTTTTACTTTTATTTCCAATATTCTGGGAGGTGGATCATAGAGGATCCTGCTGTGATTTATGTCAGAGAGTGTTTTGCCTATGTTCTCCTCTAGGAGTTTTAAGGTTTCTGGTCTTACGTTTAGATCTTTAATCCATTTTGAGTTTATGTTTGTGTATGGTGTTAGAAAGGGTTCTAGTTTCATTCATTTAAAAGTGGTTGACCACTTTCAATTTGTTAATGTGGTGTATTACATTGATTGACTTGCGGATATTGAAGAATCCTTGCATCCCTGGAATAAAGCCCATTTGGTCATGATGTATGATCTTTTTAATGTGTTGTTGGATTCTGATGGCTAGAATTTTGTTAGGGATTTTTGCATCTATGTTCATCAGTGATATTGGCCTGTAGTTTTCTTTCTTTGTGGCATTTTTGTCAGGTTTTGGTATTAGGGTGATGGTGGCCTCATAGAATGAGTTTGGAAGTTTACCTTCCTCTGCAATTTTCTGGAAGAGTTTGAGTAGGATAGGTGTTGGCTAATCTCTAAATATTTGGTAGAATTCAGCTCTGAAGCCGTCTGGTCCTGGGCTTTTGTTTGCTGGAAGATTTCTGATTACAGTTTCGATTTCCGTGCTTGTGATGGGTCTGTTAAGATTTTCTATTTCTTCCTGGTTCAGTTTTGGAAAGTTGTACTTTTCTAAGAATTTGTCCATTTCTTCCACGTTGTCCATTTTATTGGCATATAATTGCTGATAGTAGTCTCTTGTGATCCTTTGTATTTCTGTGTTGTCTGTTGTGATCTCTCCATTTTCATTTCTAATTTTATTGATTTGATTTTTCTCCCTTTGTTTCTTGATGAGTCTGGCTAATGGTGTGTCAATTTTATTTATCCTCTCAAATAACCAGCTTTTGGCTTTGTTGATTTTTGCTATGATCTGTTTTGCTTCTTTTACATTTATTTCTGCCCTAATTTTTAAGATTTCTTTCCTTCTACTAATCCTGGAGTCCTGCATTTCTTCCTTTTCTAGTTGCTTGAGGTGTAGAGTTAGGTTATTTATTTGACTTTTTTCTTGTTTCTTGAGGTAAGCCTGTATTGCTATGAACCTTCCCCTTAGCACTGCTTTTACAGTGTCCCACAGGTTTTGGGTTGTTGTGTTTTCATTTTCATTCGCTTCTCTGCATATTTTGATTTCTTCTGTGATTTGTTGGTTATTCACCACCATGTTATTCAGCCTCCATATTTTGGAATTTTTAATAGTTTTTCTCCTGTAATTGACATCCAATCTTACTGCATTGTGGTCAGAAAAGATGCTTGGAATGATTTCAATTTTTTTGAATTTACCAAGGCTAGATTTATGGCCCAGGATGTGATCTATCCTGGAGAAGGTTCCGTGTGTGCTTGAGAAAAAGGTGAAATTCATTGTTTTGGGGTGAAATGTCCTATAGATATCAATTAGGTCTAACTGGTCTATTGTATCATTTAAAATTTGTGTTTCCTTGTTAATTTTCTGTTTAGTTGATCTATCCATAGGTGTGAGTGGATTAAAGTCTCCCACTATTATTGTGTTATTATTAATTTCCCTTTTCATACTTGTTAGCATTTGTCTTACATATTGTGGTGCTCCTATGTTGGGTGCATATATATTTATAATTGTTATATCTTCTTCTTGGATTCATCCTTTGACCATTTTGTAGTGTCCTTCTTTGTCTCTTTTCTCAGCCTTTGTTTTAAAGTCTATTTTATCTGATATGAGTATTGCTACTCCTGCTTTCTTTTGGAGTCTATTTGCATGGAATATCTTTTTCCAGCCCTTCACTTTCAGTCTATATGTGTCCCTCGTTTTGAGGTGGGTCTCTTGTAGACAACATATATAGGGGTCTTGTTTTTGTTTCCATTCATCCAGTCTTTGTCTTTTGGTTGGCGCATTCAACCCATTTATGTTTAAGGTAACTATTGATAAGTATGAGCCCATTGCCATTTACTTTATTGTTTTGGGTTAGAGTTTATACTCCCTTTTTCTGTTTCCTGTCTAGAGAATATCCTTTAGTATTTGTTGGAGAGCTGGTTTGGTGGTGCTGAATTCTCTCAGCTTTTGCTTGTCTGTAATGCTTTTGGTTTCTCCTTCATATGTGAATGAGATCCTTGCTGGGTACAGTAGTCTGGGCTGTAGGTTATTGCCTTTCATCACTTTAAGTATATCCTGCCATTCCCTCCTGGCCTGAAGAGTTTCTATTGAAAGATCAGCTGTTATCCTTATGGGAATCCCCTTGCGTGTTATTTGTTGTTTTTCCCTTGCTGCTTTTAATATTTGTTCTTTGTGTTTGATCTTTGTTAATTTGATTAGTACGTGCTTTGGGGTGTTTCAACTTGGGTTTATCTTGTTTGGGACTCTCTGGGTTTCTTGGACTTGGGTGATTATTTCCTTCCCCATTTTAGGAGAGTTTTCAACTATTATCTCTTCAAGTATTTTCTCATGGCCTTTCTTTTTGTCTTCTTCTTCTGGGACTCCTATGATTCGAATTTTGGGGCATTTAACATTGTTCCAGAGGTCTCTGAGATTGTCCTCATTTCTTTTACTTCGTTTTTCTTTTTTCCTCTTGGATTCATTTATTTCTACCATTCTATCTTCTATCTCACCTATCTTCTGACTCCATTATTCTACTATTTGTTCCCTCCAGAGTGTTTTTGATATCATTTATTGCATTATTCATAATATGTTGACTCTTTTTTATTTCTTATAGATCTTTGTTAAACCTTTCTTGCATCTTCTCAATCCTTGTCTCCAGGCTATTTATCTGTGATTCCATTTTGTCTTCAAGATTTTGGATCATTTTCACTATCATTATTTGGAATTCTTTATCAGGTAGATTCCCTATCTCTTCCTCTTTTGTTTGGTTTGGTGGGCATTTATCCTGTTCCTTTACCTGCTGGTATTCCTCTGTCTCTTCATCTTGTTTATATTGCTGCGTTTGGGTAGCCTTTCTCTATTCTGGCAGTTTGTGGAGTTCTCTTTATTGTGGAGTTTGCTCGCTGTCGGTGGGGTTGTACGGGTGGCTTGTCAAGGTTTCCTGGTTAGGGAAGCTTATGTTGGTGTTCTGGTGGGTGGAGCTGGATTTTTTCTCTCTGGAGTGCAATGAAGTGTCCAGTAATGAGTTATGAGATGTCAGTGGGTTTAGAGTGACTTTGGGCAGCCTGTACATTGAAGCTCAGGGCTATGTTCCTGTGTTGCGGGAGAATTTGCGTGGTATGTCTTTCTCTGGAACTTGTTGGCCCTTGGGTGGTGCTTGGTTACAGTGTAGGTATGGAGGCGTTTGATGAGCTCCTGTCAATTAATGTTCCCTGGAGTCAGGAGTTCTCTGGATTTAGACTTAAGCCTCCTGCTTCTGGTTTTCAGTCTTATTCTTACAATAGCCTCAAGACGTCTCCATCTATACAGCACCATTGATAAAACATCTAGGTTAAAGATGAAAAGTTTCTCCACAGTGAGGGACACCCAGACAGGTTCACAGAGTTACATGAAGAAGAGGGAGGAAGGAGACAGAGGTGGCCAGGAGGATAAAAGGGGGAATCAAAAGGAGAGAGACAGATCCAGCCAGTAATCAGTTCCCTAAGTGTTCTCTACCGTCCGGCACACACAAAGAGATCCACAGAGTTGGGTAGAGAAGAGCAGGGGGATGGAGGAGATAGAGGCAACTTGGTGGAGAAAAAGGAGAGTCCAAAGTGGGAGAGAGCGGTCAAGCCAGTAATCTTGCTCCCGAGTAAACTTGAGTACTGAAGATTGGGTTCTTAAAGGTACAAAATTGATAACAAATACCAAAAAGCAAAGATTAAAAATCTAGAGTAGAGGTTGGATTTTCAAAAATTCAATATTAAAGGAAAAAAAAGTCACAAAAAGTATAAAATATATATATATATATATAATATATATATATAGGAAGTTTGCTCTAAAAAATAGGGTCTCTTTCTCTCTCTCTCTCTCTCTCTTTTTTTTCTTTGCAAAGTAATAGTAGGTTATAAAAATGAAAAAGGAGTAATAGAGGACTTAAAAATTAAAAAATTTTTTTATAAATAAAGAATGATAATAAAAATAGTAAAAATATATATAGGACTTTCTCTGGTGTTGTGGGCAGTGTGGGGTCAGTTCATTTTCAGATAGTTCCTTGATCCGGCTTATATTTCTCAAGACCTATAGGCCCCTCCCTATGTAGTCGGTACTAACGACAGGGTTTTAATCTATTGCACCTGTCACTTCCAAGGAGGTTCCCTCGGTTTTAGCTTCTTCTGTTTGCTGGGCTCTTCAGTGTCTGATTTCGGCCCTGACACAAGGTGGGTGGTGGTGGACACTTTTTTTAGGCTCACTTGTTCAGTCGCACTGTGGGGAGGGAGGGACACTGCAAACAAATAACACTGGCGTGTGCTTGCAGTGCCTCAGCCACACTGGGCCTGCCCCTGCTCACGGCACATGTGTCCTCCCTGCCCACACTGCTCAGGCTCCAGGTTGCTCCGCCAGGAACTGTCGGAGGCCAGCCCTTGGCTGCCTGCACCTCCCAAGTTTAAGCCACTCAGGTTCAGGCGCTGGGGTACTCCTCAGAGGTGCAGACTCCGTTGGGCCTGCGTTTTGTGCACTTCCCAGGTCTGAGCAGCTCAGGTGATGAGGTGTTTGGTGAGCGCGGTTGGTGCGACTTATCGCCTCCCCCGTCCCTGCCGTTTGGTTTTCTGGGTGTACAACCGGTGCACCTTCTCAGGCAGATGTTGACCGTCCAGAATCCCAAGAAGTCTTGGTTAGCAACAAAGCCTGCTTGCAGTTTCGTAGATAATGCCTCTCTGGGGCTGCGATTGCCCCCTTCCGGCTCTGGCTGCCTTTGCCTGCCTGTCACCGGAGGCGGGGGATGCGTTGGCCTGTAGCTGGCTAGCTCTGCTCGGTCCTTTGTTGTGTGAGTGGGCCTGGTGGTGTCTTAGGTTAGGGCTTTTTGCGTGGTAGCTCTCCCACAGTCTGGTTTGCTAGCCCAAGTTAGTTCCCTCAGATTGCCCTCGGGGCATTCAGGCCCGGTCCTTACTCTAAGCAATGCAGCCCACGCCTCCCTGCCCAGCCCCCGCTTGCTAGTGGAGGATGCAGGCGTCTGCGCTGCTTCTCCGCTGGGGGAGTTACCGTTTGGCACATAATCTGTGAGTTTTAGTTATTAATTTATTTTTCCTCCTGGTTATGTTGCCCACTGTGGTGCCAAGGCTCACCACAGATTCGGCAGTGAGAGTGCTTCCTCGTGTTTGGAAACTTCTCGCTTTTTTAAGACTCCCTTCCAGGGATGGATCTCCATCCCTACCTCTTTTGTCTCTCTTTTTATCTTTTATATTTTTTCCTACCTCCTTTTGAAGACAATGGGCTGCTTTTCTGGGTGCCTGATGTCCTCTGCCGGCATTCAGAAGTTGTTTTGTGGAATTTACTCAGCGTTCAAATGTTCTTTTGATGAATTTGTGGGGGAGAAAGTGGTCTCCCTGTCCTATTCCTCTGCCATCTTAGGACCGCCTCCTCTGTCTCGTCTCGTATTCATCTTATCCTTCTTAAATGAATTCTTCTCCTTCATTCCCCTCCCCATCTTCATATTCATTTAGCTGTTTTTCCTAATTGCTTTGTAGTTTTTTTCTTTCATAATGGCATACTTAGTATGGCAACATTTATAAATCTGAATCATGCAGATATATTGCTCTTATTATCACATCATTTTGTATCATGACTTTGATGTCTTCCATTTCTGCGGTGGGATCCTTTTTGTCATCATAAGGATCAAGGGGATGGTGTGTAAAAAAGTACAGGGGAAAAAAGTGTTAAAAACAAAACAACTTACCTTTGCAAGACCAAGGCCTGCTAGAGTCTTGAGTGGTTTTGGAAGAGGATCAGGCCTTGGGGAGGCAGGATGAGAGAAGCCCTGGACTCCAGGTGATGGTTTGGGAAGGGTTTCAGCCACATCTTCAATTTCACTATCAGAATTATTGTTCTCAGAGAGGGTGGTATTCTCTCGTCTCACAATGCCACATTCTGCTTCTAATACAGTGAAAACAGGGGAGAGTACATGAGAACCTCTGTCATTTCAAATCAGTGAATAACACCAGGAGGACAGTCTTCAAATAACTTACGGTTTCTCTTGGATTGCTGAAAAGCCTTCATTAGCTTTGCTAAGTTTGGTTTTGGTTCCTTCTGGAGAAGAAAATAAGAGCTTGATGAATAATAAATATCAACTTGAATAAAAGAATTATAACCTCCCCCATTACTATATGATCTAACACAAAGAACACAGGCTCTTGAGTCATTCAGATGTGGATTCAAATCCCAGTTCTGCCACTGACTAACCTTCTCATAGGGTAAGCATTATGACAGATGACATCAGAAACCCCAGATGTTCCTCTCCTTACCCCTAATTGACTGCTGTACAAATACTATGACACCCACTAGGTTATTTCTCTACCAAAATGTTCTAGAAAAAAAATTTATCCCTGGCAGTTTAGAGTACTATTGAAAAACTAAGACATTTAAATTAATTGCTATATTTTGACATATGCTTGCATGATTTCTATATGCATGAATTATCACTTGGGAAGGGAAATATGAAAGTTTAGATTTTAGTAGAACCTTATTTAGATAGGTTACAAGTGCAAACAGCATAAGCTACTTCTATTCTGTTTGTTAAACAACTAAAGACAAATGATTGTTTCAATTCGGCTCTTTCAAAGAAAAAGGGAAAAAAAACTAAGAGTAAACCTGTAGGGAAATGATCATGAATGAAAGCCACAAACACACTAAACAGAAAGCCATAATCAAACATGTTCACAATAGAGGCAGAGAGAGATGGACTGAAAGAACAGACACTGAAGAAAAGTATTCCACAAGGAAAAATTAGGTTAACAGTAAAAAAAAAAAAAAAAAAGGTGGGGGAGGAAAAGAAAGCAAAGAGAGAGACGTTCCTAGTCAAGTACAAAGTTAAGGGAAAAAAATAAGTATAATAAGGTTTGTGGAAAAACACATATATTTAAAATTCATATACAATAGATCAGTAATATATCAGTATTCTTAAGGATATACTATGAACAAAGCCTCTGTTTTCAATGCTTTTATTAATATATAAATTATGCATCTATATTGTTCTTCAAATTTTATGAAAATATCAACATACATTGTATACAAAACATATATTTAAGACAGAGGCTTTTGTTCATAATATATCCCTAGTATAGCAGTCAGTATTACTCTAAATCTTTTTGTTTATAAATACTACCATATTAGAGCTGAATTTTGCCACTATAAAAAATGTCATTTGATTAGCCACACATGGTCATCTATCACTACCTGAATGTTGTAAAGTATTACTTGAGAGAGAGAAAATTGATTAAGAAATATTCCTAACTATTTACTGGGAAAAAGAACTGGTAATCAAAATTCTGAGGAGAATGTATGGCTTGAAAAGAAACATTTAATGGAACACAAGATGGGGCTAAAAAGGTCAAAAATTTTAACCTAAAATTCTCATCTCACAATTGGTGGACACTGAAAAAAATACTATAACCTTTTACTTTTCACGTATTTCTTATTTATTTCCTTGTTATGCAGGACCTCCTTCCTCAACATAACTCAACTGAACTATATTACCTGCAACATTATATAGGATACCATTTCTCTCTTCATTTATTCACATTCAAAAACTATTAACAGGATTCTTACACTCGAGACCTATGCTACGTGCTCCAGGAGATGCACAGTTGTTTCCTGAACTCCACTGGCTTACACTGATACGGGGCTGTAAGATGAATACTTCAATCACAGTAAGACAAAATGTCTGAAATCTGAAGTTTTAGAATGTGTCACAAGAACTTGGAGTAGGTTTTTTTAAAACTACAATAGAAAAAAAAAATCTCAAGTTGTAAGTTTTGTCTTACGGTTATTAAAAGTCTCTGCTTCTATGAAGTGAAAGTCGCTCAGTTGTGTCCGACTTTTTGCAACCCCATGGACTATATGGTCCATGGAATTCTCCAGGCCAGAATACTGGAGTGGGTAGCTGTTTCCTTCTGCAGGGGATCTTCCCAACCCAGGGATTGAACCCAGATCTCCTGCACTGTAGGCAGATTCTTTACTGTCTGAGCCACAAGGGAAACCGCTTCTATAGCTGGTTATTATTTTAGGCAAACATGCATTCTTCAATGAGATGAAGAGTTGTGAATATACTCTTAATGGAATGCTTGAGAAAACACAGTGGAATCCCTTTATAATATGGATTTTGGAGACACAGAATTTTAATTTCTAAATCTCTATAACTTCAACTTTTTAGTCTTAATGCAGAGCCAAGACAGAAACAGAGAAAGAAAAAAAAAAAAGGCCCTCCTAACAACCCTGCTGCTGCTGCTGCTAAGTCACTTCAGTCGTGTCCGACTCTGTGCGACCCAATAGACGGCAGCCCACCAGGCTCCCCCATTCCTAGGATTCTCCAGGCAAGAACACTGGAGTGGGTCGCCATTTCCTTCTCCAATGCATGAAAGTGAAAAGTGAAAGTGAGGTCACTCAGTCGTGTCTGACTCTTTGCGACCCCATGGACTGCAGCCTACCAGGCTCCTCTGTCCATGGAATTTTCCAGGCAAGAGTACTGGAGAGGGTTGCCAACGCCAAGAAACCAAAATAAAGTGTCCAGGGGTGGTGGGTAGTGGCGGGAGGGCAACTAGATGATATATACTATATAGTTTTGGAACTGAAAGGCTCCAGGAAGATTCCATGATTATTAAAATAAGTAATTATATCCACTAAAGACATCATTATGAGTGTTGCAAAAGTCATGTCCTTATGGTTTAAAATTCACAGTAAGACTCTATCCTTGACCAAAATTCATATTTCCTTCACTGCGGGAAAGCTTTTCCCAATACAATTTTCCTGTCACTGTATATTTTCCAGCCCATTGTTTTCTTCACCCCACCTTCAGTATTTACCAAAGTTAAAAATAAAAAAAAAATCAACTAGTCATATTTTTATAAAATAGTTTGCTCTGAAGAACTTTCCATTACAAACATAAAACAGTGAGAGGGACACCATTGCTGAATTTAAGAGTAAACACTACATGAAACTGAATTCAGAGCATGAAAACTAATTTCACAAGAGACCACCTTACCTTGGTTTCAGAACCTAACATGTCATCATCTGATGTAGGCCATGAATCCACACCAGGTTTGTTGGAAAACCTTTAGAGCATAAACACAAAGAAAATGAGTGAGTTCATTTCTCTAAATGAAAAAAAAAAAAAAAGAAGCAAGTGAAAGTTTGGCTATCTATGTAGTAAACGAAGTTTCTTGACATGATTAAAATTTGGCCTCTGTTTTAAAACATTTTTTAAAAGATATTTTGATGTGGACCATTTTAAAAGTCTTTATTGAATTTGTTGCCATGTTGCTTCTGTTTTATGTTTTGGCTTTTTGACCCCAAGGCATGTGGGATCTCAGCTCCTCCTACCAGAGATTGAACCCACACCACCTGCATTGGAAGGAGAAGTCTTACTAACCATCTTAACCACTGCACCCCCAGAGAAGTCTCCAAAAGAGATTTTAGTTACCTATTTCTGCTTCCATCTCTCCCAACCTAGGACATATCTAGGTAAGACTCATTCTTAGTTTCCATAGCAAAGACTGACAGCCAATATATTGGCAGAGCCTGAAAATAACATGTTTTCACCAAGTCCTAATAGCTGAACTGAAAATCTAACTGATGGACTGACATAACTTTTGTTTGCCCAAACTGCAATAAACCTGGTGACTTAAAGCAGAAGGATATGCTGCTCCTTCTCCATTGTCTGTCCCTGGTTCAGAGCCTAGACTGTGTCCATCAAAAATGGCAGTCTTGGTCCTTCAGCAGGGAAATCACTTATGGAGAAGGCCCCATTCCTCCCCTTCACTGTAAAGGGAATACAGGAGTTCCCCGCAATGTCTAAAACTTAAAATGGACACAAGTCAAAGAAATAATTTATATGTTTCACTTATATGCTACACGGGTACTTCTCAATCTCTGCTGAGGGACAGGAGAGTGGATGTTGGAGCCAGGCAGGCCAGCTGTCAAATCACAGGTCAACTCATTTTAACCATGGAATCATGGTTCATTCATCAACCTCCCCAAACCATTTGCCTAATTACGTAAAATAGGACGCAGTTACTTTACAAAGCTGTTCTGATGACTCTATGAGGTCACAAATGTTAAGCACATAATGCAGTCTCTAACCCAGAGTAGAACACTCAACAAACATTAGCTTCTCTTCTCTGTGTGTTCTCTTAGTAACACGTACAATTTTAAAAAATTCGTTAAATCCTACCTGCTTAAAGAGTCTTCTTCAGAACTCTTAGCCGCTATTAAAGAAAAAAGTAAGACACATTTTAAATCAACAAAAGAAAAATACAGACGATTAAAACCTCAAGACTGATGTTTTGTTTAAAAGTATTCCTTTGGGACCACACCTGGAGACCACACTAGAGGGAGTAGTGATCGTATTATCCTCATGGGCCACTAATACCGAAGAACCATTGCTCTCCTTATAGTCATCAAATGTAGAACAGAAAGAAAGAAGGAAGAACTGCTGTTTACAATGACCATAATCCTAACCAAACTCCTGGAGACTGACAGAAAATGATACTGCACCATTAATAGAATCAGTACGATAAGCTGACAAGAGCACGCTTAAACAGCACAGTGTTCCTGGACTTCCATTGCCTGGAGCAGTGAACAGAGGAACAGGTGTCTTGCTGGGACACAACACAAATTCTCTGGCTCTTCAGTTCAGGATGAAAACGCCCTCTCACAGGGAAGCTTGGTCTACAGGCACTGAACTTCAGAGCGTGGGAAAACATAGGAAACAAGTCTTCCTGGCCCTCTTTCCAAATGTAAGAGAAGTATGGGAGATGTAGTGATTAGATTTAGAAAGGATGATCTCTTGAAAGGGAGGTGGGGGAGGGCAAATGGGTGAAGGGGGTCAGCTGGGTGGTGGGGATGAGGACCAGACTTGTGGTGAGCAGGCAGTAGGGTACACATAAGCTAAACTTCTTAATGTTTTAAATATATGTGTATACGTACTAATACATGTGAAAAGTACACTCTCTTGAGACTATTTCCTTCCATTGTTCAAGGGTATCTGGACCACCTAGAGCAGGATGGTCTAAACAGTGCTCTGTTCTACTGAGGGATATCATTATATCAATCCTCCCCATTATATGGCAAATGTTGATAGAAATCATGCTTTTTCAGCTTGGAAGGCATTCGTCATCAGATCCTAAGCTGATGAATAAGGGGAGGAAGGGAAGGATGGAAGGAGCTACAGACTCTGGTGCTGTTGGACAGCATTTCACATGTGTCGTCATGATCTGATGCTGGAGGGATGACTCACATGGAGGGAGAGGGGTCCTCCAAGCTCGAGCCTGGAGGGCAGGGGCAGTGATTTTTAAATATTTGCACACTGTAACATCAGAACAATGCTTGGTACGTAAAAGACACTTGATAGTTATCTCTTCAGTGAACAAATGAACAAATAAATAAGAATGATTTCCTTGAAAAGTGTGTTTAGAAAACTATAGAAAGTAACCAGGGACAACTCTATTCTGTTCTGAGCATATCGAAGACCAAGACTCTATGTCATCTCTGTATCTTCTCTAACATACAGAAGTCCTTTGATGGATGTTGTTGTTGTTCAGTCACTGAGTCGTGTCCAACTCTCTGCGACCCAATGGACTATAGCTCACCAGGCTCTTCTGTCCATGGGATTTCCCAGGCAAGAATACTGGAGTGGGTTGCCATTTCCTTCTCCAGGGGATCTTCCCGATCCAGAGATCAAACCAGGATCTCAGGCATTGCCAGGTGGATTCTTTATTACTGAGCCACCTGGGAAGCCCCTTTTGATTAGATAGAGGTCTACTAAGTTTAAAGGTGTTCTCAGACAGCTTGTACAATGTGCTAGATGCCACATCAAGGGGGCATAGTGGTGTTTTTGCTAATGTGAAGTGTTTGGGGTCTTTTGAGTTGATCTATTTGAAAATCTATTATGATACTCTTTTAAAGAATGGCAACAGAACATGTTGTTCTTACAAAACTATACTATCATGACAATTATCCAACACACAGAAGGAAACATCTGGTTCTAATGAAGCCAACCTATCTCACTCTTTTTGGATCTGTGAGGAATAAAGTTGGTAATAGAGACCTTGTTGGTACAATAAGCAAAATAACCGGTGGTTCTCAACTAGGCATTGCTTTTCTGATCTGTACTATTCCAAGGTATCTTTCGAAAGTAATCTCTTCCTGGTACACTGCACACTGGCTCAGCATTGCAGTTCTTACTGTTTATCATTTCTTATCCTACCAGGAAGGGATTGTTGAGGTTTCCAGTTTAAACGATGGTAACTTTTTTAATGAGACTAATCACTACACAGTAACTGATAACTATTCATTCACTAAATGCAAACTATTTGTAAAAGTTAAAGTTCCACTTTTATAAGAAGTCCAATGTGTTATAATATGATTATAGATGAAATATATATCATACTAACAAACATTTTTTCTAATTTACACAAAAATCTACTACAGGATTTTAGTGGCTGTGATTAAATACATGGAATTCTTTTCAGACAATACTGTCTCTGATGTTAAATTACCTACAATTAACTTCTTTAACAATTCTGAATACTAGACTATTAAGAAATTAATTTAAAAATAAAATACACGTGCATTTTATACTAATTTTATCATAGTTCTTTCATTATTGAAACTTCCTCACTCCTACTTTATCTATGGTGGAATCACCAAGAGTAATTCATTATTAGCAGATGACGTACCTGGGTTGCTGTTTTCGGGAGTAGTTTTAGGCCTCTTTTCTTTATATTCAGAGATCAGTTCGCAAATGCTATGTGTTAAAAATGTGATAAATAATTTTTTAACACTAATATGAAAAACAACTACAAAATATGTTAAATTCTTAGATTATTTCAGACAGACAAGGTCAGCGATAATATCAAAACTACAATTGTCCCATACATTTCAAGTTTCTAAGTTCTACAAAGTTTTGCTTAGTATGTATTTAAAGGAGAAAGAAAAGGAAGATGAAGTAGTCATGAACTGAGGGCAATATAGCTCAGTAGATTAACTAGATTTAGCTTGGCATACGAAAACTCTTTCAAACTTGCAAATCCCAGCTCTGTAACCAACTGCTCTTTGTTTCTAGAGAAGTTGTGGAGTTCAAAGTCTTCCTCTACACAACTGGGATCTAATGAGATAATATATCCCCAAAATGCTTGCAGAATGGAATAATTTGTTCTTGAACTTTATTGCTGGAACTACTTTGAAATCCCCAATAAAACCAATGTCTGTTTTCTTATATGTTTAGCATTCAAGGGCTGCAGGAAACTGTTATTAATTATGGTGATCAGTTGTTCTTTGTGGTTCGTAATTTAGGGAACCTCAGCTCTTATATAATTTGTACCTAAATTTATTTATAAAATATGAACTCACTACATTAGATAACATAATCATCCCCCTTTATTGCAGCTAATCACACCAAGTGCAGAAAACTAATCACAATCAAGACCTGGCCTGGACCGCTACTCTCCATTCTCTACCTGCTCAAACTCTCAACCAGCAGATCTTTCTGACAATGATGCTTAATCTCCATGTTTATCTCCGATTCACTTGGAAGACATTACCCTACTCTTACAATGGATCCTGGCAAGTCCTAGGCAGGGCTTACCTCTCTAAATTCCTCTCTGAACTAACTTACTTGAGATTTAAGGATTTCTGGTAAATGAGGCAGATAAATCCTTTGGAAGATTTTCATTCTTACAGGAAACAGATCCCATGAGGGGGCCAACTGTAACTATGGAATCTCAGGCAAGTTGACACCCACTACTCTGGGAAGGATGACAGGGAACCTATGACCTAAGGAAAGGTGCCCCCACAGGATAGAAGCTGCCTGCACCAAACAGACAACTCTCACTGGTCATGTAACAAGTAACAGTTAAAATTCTTTTTGGCTGCAGTTTAGTGATACCTGGCATTTTAATGTAAACACTTACATATTAAAACCACTAATAGCAGCATATTCTTCCGCAGTCCGTCCAAAGACATCTGGAGAAAAGACATCAGCACCTCGCTGAAGGAGAAGACCGACTACATCGGTACATTCATAATTGACAGCAAGTATGAGGGCGGTTCTAAAACAACAGAGAGATGACGTCACCCTCAGGAAGTTGAGTTAACATACAAAAAAAGCTCGTTTGATATGCTTTACCAAGTTAACATCTTGCCCTTCCATGAAGAACTGACCATTTACATGCTCAAGTGTACATCCTTGTAAATTACTTCCACGGCTAAAATGAAGGGATGGAAAAGAAGCCTCCTGCCCCACTGGGATGGCACGCAGCAGCAGTTACTATTTCAAAAGTCCCTGATGAGGACTCCCCTGGTGGACCAGGGGCTGTGACTCCAGGCTCCCAATGCAGGGGGCCCAGGTTCCACCCCTGGACAGGGAACCTCATCCCACATGCTGCAACTGAGAGTTCCCACAACTAAGACTGCACGCAGTCAAATAAATAAATGCTTTAAAAAAATAATAACAAAGTCCTTGATGGACAAGAAACTATGCTGAGGTCACTTATCTGAGGCAGGTGAGTATTTAAAGGACGAATCCCCCGTTTCCTCCTTAGTCTGATATATTATGCTTCAAAGTCAGCTAGAGGTTGGGTTAAGCAAAGGCTATTTGCAGGCTTAAAACAAAAATATTAACAATAATGGAAATAAAAATAGTCACCGAGGCACTTAATGATGTTGACAAGCATGTGCTCTTCACGAAATGAAATGCTATATATACACACAGCCGCCTTTGAAGGATGCATTACTATTTGCCTTTTTGTACCAGGAAACTTATTTGCTGATGATAAGTACTGTGCCCAGGGTCATAACCCTAATAGGTAGGAAAGCTAGGAGTTGAACCCAGTCTGAATCTAAAGCCCATCATTTTCATCTGTATCATCCACCTCTGACTTATCTTTGTTAAAGGAACTGTTTATCCAATTAAACCTATCATTCTTCCTTCCACCTTCATTTAAAATGAAAACATCAAAATGTACTAGAAATGAAAAAGGATAAAAACTGATGAGCCCACAGTATCTGGTGACAGTGATTACTCATCACTTTTTTGTTGCTGTTTAGTCACTAAACTGTGAAGGACTCTTCTGCAATCTAATAACATCAGTATATTTCAAAGAAAGTAACTGAAAGCAAAGAGTCATCCAAAAGACAAAATCAAGTCCTTTATGTTTAGTATGCATCTTTTAAGGAAAAATACATACGAAGTAGAGGTTAAACAATCGTTATAAAATAATTAAGAAATTCAATACTGTCATAAGGTAAACTGAAAAGCAGAATCCATATTTTATACAGCTAATGAAACTAGTATGAAATCCCTCAGCTACTACAAGATCAACCAGAAAAAAGAATAGGTTGCATATGACATCACTCGATATTATAAAGGAATATGAATCCTGCTATATATTCCTGCTATATAGTTTTTCACGATTCCCAGTCAGAATAATTGATTTTCTACCTAACTGATGAAGTGCTGATCACAAATGAAACCTGTTATTAATTTAATCTTGATCTTAGCACCCGAGAACAGCACTAAGGTTTGTAAAAAGAAAAAGAACAACTGTACCTTTTCATCTTATCAACCGCATGTATATCTGCTTCTTTTTTTACTAAAAATTCCACCATTTGCTGTTTCCTTTCACTTATGCCAAGTAAGAGTGGTGTAAGGCCATCCTGTAAAACAGGAAAAACCATTTCTAATGTACACAGTTAACCTATTTCTAAACTGAACGGAAAATCATGCAATAGATACTCTGAACTTAAACATATAATTCAGAAAGTAAACAAAAGGGAGCCCCTTCTCCTCATCCCCTGGCGCGCCTTCTATCTCTTCAAGATGCTCCTCCTCCTGGCCTTCCCTGGGGGTCCAGGGGCTAAGACTTGAGTTCCCAAGGCAGGGGGTCCAGGTTCCATCCCTGGTCAGGGAACTAGATTCCACGTGCCGAAACTAAAGATCCCACGTGCCACAACTAGACCCAGTGCAGCCAAATATGTATTTCAAAAAGATAAATAATAAAATGCTCCTCCTCTACCTCTTCCAAAGATGAACCACAGAGTCATTCTCTAAAACGCACTTTCAACATTTACTGGTTGCAAGGATCTTTCTTCTATCATAGTATTTATCAGGAATATTGTAGTATTTACTTGCTCTATTACTAGTCTCAACACTCCTCCAGAGAGAATCAATCAGCTACCAAATCAACTGCATATTTTAGGAACAATGCTGAGGCAGGACTATATAATATTATCTGTAGCATGCACAAGCTATCCAAGGATGACCAAGAGTTACCTCATGAGGTTTACAGACATTCCAATGGGAATATTATCCTCTACACGAACACGCAAAGAGAAAGGTTGTTTTGTGTTTTTCTTTCTTCCAAAAAACCAACTGTGGGCACCATGTTTTTTGGCTTTCTCAGCAAAGTCTCCTGAAATTTAATCTTACTCATTCTCCTTTGCTTGTTCCTTCCCCCGCCCTTAAGTTAACCTGACAGGTCAGCTTTAGCTAGATGCTGTTTTGACACAGAACAACACTGCTTCTCTTCAAAGACCTTTCTTGACGACTCTCATGTAATTACCTCCAGACCTCCAGGAGGAAGCTTCCTTAATCCCAGTGTTCTGGTCTCTGTCTTGCTTTACTGTTCTTAGTTAAAGATTACAAGGTCAGTTCAGTTCGGTTCAGTCGCTCAGTCGTGTCTGACTCTTTGCGACCCCATGAATTGCAGCATGCCAGGCCTCCCTGTCCATCACCAACTCCCCGAGTTCACTCAGACTCACGTCCATCGAGTCAGTGATGCCATCCAGGCATCTCATCCTCTGTCGTCCCCTTCTCCTCCTGCCCCCAATCTCTCCCAGCATCAGAGTCTTTTCCAATGAGTCGACTCTTCGCATGAGGTGGCCAAAGTACTGGAGTTTCAGCTTTAGCATCATTCCTTCTAAAGAAATCCCAGGACTGATCTCCTTCAGAATATAAGTTACCAATAAATATGCACTCAGCGTTTTCTCGAGGAGTTGCTCTTCCGTGAATTCTCCCTGCGCTCTCTCTCATAATCCTGTGTGTTTGGGAGACTCATTCAGTGTGAAACTGCCACAACCAACTTAAAATTCTAATTTGAAAAATTGAATCCCATCCTGAAGAAATTCTTTTAAAATATGAAATCAATTATAGATTAATTAGACTGTATTTAAAATCTTGAAATAGTTATCAAAATAAACTATAAAACAAGAATTGGAAACTCAAATGCTTATGGAGGGAAAGCTGATGGCTTGAGTAAGTGAAAAAGCCAGGTGAGGCTGGCAAACCTGCGAACACACGCCCCATACAGAAGGGGAGGCCTCCACACGCAGAGCAAACAGGGGCGGCCTCCACACGCAGACCAAACAGTAGAATGGGCTCAAGGGGGACCAGATTGAGTTCTCCAAGAAGCCTGAAATGCAGACTTCCGCATGAGTTTGCTAAGTTTTAAATGTTGACTCAGTCTGTGGAGGTAGGTAAGCTAAACATATCCAAGGACCACATTTGCTCTGTAGCCCACTTGTGGTTTCACGTTTTGCCGTTTCCAAACAGGTGGGCATAAAGCAAATATTTGTATGTGAAAGCTTTCCTTTCTTTAGTATCATGTGTTTCACAAGAAAAGTGGGTCTCAATATGTAATAAAAATTGCTGTTGACTCATAATTTTATTAAAATAAATTTAAAAAAACAAGACTCAAAATTCCCACTTTAAGACTGTTTCCACTGCTTGTTAAAACTACAATCTGTTCCTAGAATTCTCCCAGATTATTAACCAAATGGATAATGAGTTCCTAAGACTGCTGAAACTAAATTATTAAAAGAATCCCCATCTGTACTAACTTCATGGGTTTTGATGTTTAAAGCTGTCGTCTTGCTTATGCCAGGGCTCAGCAAATCTAACACACACACTGCAAGAGTCTGTCCTGCTGACACCAAAAGAAGGCTCATGAGTTACTATTACTGCAGTCAGGAAAACACTGTTGGTAACAAACATCTGTTGACCTCATGACCTGGTTGATAACAGAAGGTGTAAAATTCTTAAAGGGTCAGACTCTACAGACGAAGTGACTTCACCATGAGCAAATCTCTAAAGACTCTTGGAGTGTCACTGAATAATTAGTGGTTGGAAGAAAAAGGAGTTATATTATTCAGGCCAATAGATTTTGCCAAAAATATTCCTTTTAACTTCTCAATCACAGAGGGAGAGGAAAAAGTCTGGCTAATATTGTTGCAAAGGAAGGAGCTGATGGAAGTAGCCAGCATTGATCAAACTCCAACTCTTCTATCGATTACTTATTTTTGAGGTAGGTGCACTTAGAAATTATCCTTAATCACTCCGTAGTTCTTCACCAAGGATCGTATCAGAATCTCAAGGAAATATTTCTAAATACACATGTCCAGGCTTTCCTCGATTTATTTCATCAAAATCTTCAGGGAACAGCCTAGGCTTGTAAATTTTTTTATAAACTTTCCCAAGTGATTGTGGTTTTCACCAGCACACTCTAGCTGAGAATTAGCGCAGCAAACATTCCAGTCTCATCTCTCACCCACATGGCCAGTTCCTTCTCTTACTTGAGGATTTGAAGAAAAAAGAAAAGTATAAGAGATAAGAGTCATCAAAACAGAATTAAATTTTCCTGGGTAAATAATGGTAGAACAGGGACTAATCAACACAAAAGGCAACCTGATCTCATTGTTTATAAACCCCTTACTTTCCATCAAGACCTTCTAGATTGAGAGCAGAGTCCAGACTCTTGTCTAACTGGCTGTTTCTGCCAGAATAGGATAATATTTCTGTTAAATATTTGTTCTTCTCTTTTTTTTCCCAACTTAATCACCACCTGTTCACTGCTGATCTGATTTCTGCAAAGTCTTCCTAAAATTGGTATCTAGGCAAGTCTCCAATTCACTCAATCTCTTTCTCAAAATAACAACTATTGTCCTGAGACTGAAAAGCACCTTACCAAAATATATAAACTGAAGGGGAAAGAAAAAAACCCCAAAACCAAAACCTTGGGACTTCTGTGGTGGTTCAGTGGCTGGGTCTCAGTGCTCACAGTGCAGGGGGTCTGGGTTCAATCCCTGGTCAGGGAACTAGATCCTGCATACTGAAACTAAGACCCAGCACAGCCTAATAAATATTTTTAAAAAACACCTGTTCTTGGCATACCCCAACTGCCAAAATTCCAACTTGATCTGCATTTTTCATCTGCTCGCTCCTTTGCCTTTCCTTTTAGCCTCTGAAGCCTTGGGCAATGAGAGAGAAATCATTTTTATATAAATCATTTTTTCATAAAATTGGAATGTGTTAGCAGCAGCAAGATTTCTATTATGTTGTCAAATGCTTGTTTGAGTTTTAAGACAATGTCTATTTCCAAGGCAAATTTTGCTTTACTGTGTTATTTTAGACTAATTAGGAAAAAAAAATTTTTTTTTCAATAAGGGTAAAATACTTGGAAAAAGTTTTACCTTTAAAAAGTGCAGTGTTACCACAAATATCTGCCATCGACACAAAAAAGAATGCTTTACTCCCTAATGCGTCTTGAGCAATATCGTGATTTAAAGTGATATCTTAGACAATCAAGTGCTTTCAAAATATTTTCACTCAGGGAAGGCTGGAGCTGCCAAACAAGGAAAACTGAGCCCACCTGTGAGAGTTGGGGAGCTCTCTCTGCAGCTCCAGAGCTGCAGCCACAGGAGAAAGAGCAGGAGGGGCAGCTTCACCATCATCAGCTGCCCACACTCAGCTGCAACCCCGCTGAGCACCCCCCAGGGCTGAGCGTGCGAGACCCACTTGTACCTGGAGAACCAAGTGGTCACCAGGACACCCTTGCTGGGTGTCAAACGTGACCTGACCCACGTGACTGGATCTCAGAACCGGGGTCCTGGAGGGCTCAGGGCTCCAGGCCTGCTGCCTCTCCAGCCCACTTGCACCCCCCAGCTCCCCCTGCTGGGCACTGGTTCTCCTTCCTCCTACCCCCATCCCTCCTCCAGCAGCTGAGCCCATTCTCTGAGCCGCTGGAAGCAGCCACGCATCACATCACTTCACTCCCCCCAAGCCTTCATTTTTTGTAGGACTGAGCGCCGAAGAATTGATGCTTTTGAACTGTGGTGTTGGAGAAGACTCTTGAGAGTCCCTTGGACTGCAAGGAGATCCAACCAGTCCATCCTAAAGGAAATCAACCCTGGGATTTCTTTAGAAGGAATGATGCTAAAGCTGAAACTCCAGTACTTTGGCCACCTCATGCGAAGAGTTGACTCATTGGAAAAGACTCTGATGCTGGGAGGGATTGGGGGCAGGAGGAGAAAGGGACGACAGAGGATGAGATGGCTGGATGGCATCACTGACTCAATGGACGTGAGTCTGAGTGAACTCGGGGAGTTGGTGATGGACAGGGAGGCCTGGCGTGCTGTGATTCATGGGGTCGCAAAGAGTCGGACATGACTGAGTGACTGATCTGATCTGAGCCTACCACACACTCCCGAGCACGTTCTAGTGGGAAAATCTTCCTTCTGGGGTAGAAGGGTGGCTGAGGGAGCTTTGCCCTTTCTGTGGGCTCTGATATTTTCCACCCACCTGCTGGCGTGACTTTGGAGTTGTTTCCATGGTAACAGGGCCTGCTGGACACTACTCAGTCTACCTATTTACATACTGTTATCAATAAACACTCCTGGTTTAGAAAAATGGTTTGCAAATATTTTGTGAATAATGTTAGTTGAGCTATACCTCGTTCCTGGCTTCTAGATTGGCATTATAGGAAAGCAGCTTTGCTGCGAGTGATACATTCTGGCAAAAGACAGCATAGTGGAGAGCGGTGTTGCCATTGACATCCGTGACATTTGGGTCGGCACCATGCTCCAGCAGAAGAGCCGCACACTCCTCTTCTTGACATTCTATGGCCTGTCAGTGTTGTGCCAAGAAACAAGAGTGTGAATTCTAGGAATTCAAAGTAAATAGTCCACAAGCTTCACCAGTTCCCTATATTTCAATGAGATACATTCATTTTTAGTCTCAGTAGTTAAATCACATGCATCTCATGTGGACATGGTTTGCTGCCCCATACCTTCATCAGCGCGGTCTTGTTTTCACTGTCACCGAGGTTAAGCTGGCATTTTCTCTCCAGGAGGAGAGCTACCACCTCTGAATGGCCATTGGCACAGGCCAAGTGGAGCGCAGTCCTATGAAAGCAAGACAAGTTTTTAGGAAACTGTAGTGTAATTGTTTCAAAACAAATAACTGTTTGTGTGATTGAAAACACTCAATAGCATGGTACTCCTATCCCTCTGAAACAAATATTTCATTTTCTTCTGGAGAAAGAGCAGCATATATTAGTTTAGCTCTTCTTACACAGTAAAGAAAGAACAGTCTACTTGAATAGAATGCGTGAGACCTTGAGATTCAGCTTAACTTGGGTTTAAATTTGACTTTGTCACTTATTAGCCGTCACTCACCCTCTCTGTACCTCCATTTCCTCACCAACAAAATGGAGACAGAGTAGTAGTTATCTCACAGGACACTGCTGCGATGCTTAAATGAGATCCACGCACAGGGTTTAGAACCATCCCTTGCATAGATAACAGCTAGTGATTGTTAGATTGTATTATCATATTTACTACTATTACTACTATCTTACAAGGACAACATCTGAATGAAGTCAAAGGATATTACACCTCCTTTGCAGATATGTTTTGAGGATTAGAGACAACATTGTACTTCGATGATTCTAATATGCTCATTTTCTCACATTTTAACATCTCTGACATTGGAATATAATTTATAATTCATAGTCTTTACAACTATAAACTGTAGCATTTTTGTTTGTTCATGTCTCTTTTTTCCTGTTGGTTAATTCCTGTGAGGTGTTTCCATCTAAGCTTGCTTTAGAGACGACGTGTGTTATATATTATTATATCATACAGTGCACCATACAGTGACCCACAGCTGTTACAGGTTACACTGCATTTAAGGGACTATAACATCTTAGCTATATTCACCATGTTGTACAATCTGTCGTTGTAGCTTGCAGGACTTTAGTTCCCTCACCAGAGATCGAACCCTGGGCCCAGAGCAGTGAGTCTTAACCACTGGACGGCCAGGAAATTCCCAAGATTCCCTCGACTTCTGAAAAGACTGAAAGTGTCACAGGATACCAACCCTCACAAAAAATTCTAAATTAAATTGAAAATGACAAATTATTTTTATCTGTGCCACATTCCTATTAATGCCAGAAAGACAAGTCCTGTCTGCTCATCCAGCTTCCCTACACACAGCTTCATCTACAGAGATTTTTAAATTTGAGGGGTCGCTTTAGCAACTTTCAGATTTCTTTTCTTCTTTTTTGGGGGGGTGGAGTGGGGAGGTGAAACCCAGGAAACTCCAGAATTCTTGCCTTTGAAATCATTCTTAGAAAGGTCTCTGGGGTGGGATATACGTATACTTACAACTGATTTCTGATGTTGTACAGCAGAAACCAACACAACATTGTAAAGCAATTACCATCCAATTAAAAAAATATTAAGGTTAATAAACAGTAGAACCAGGAAAAAAAAGGTCTTTGTCAGCACACAAAAAAATGTATAGATAGGAATTTCAGTTTTCTTCTCGTACTTTTCTCACCCTGTGTATTTAAAATTTTCGATCCATACTCCATCTGAAACTTTTGGTGAGATAAAAATCTAGTTACTCTTCTCTAAATAGTTACCAGGTTATTTCTCCCACATCTACACATAATTTATCTTTCCTAATAGAAAATGTCACCCAGCAAATTTTGATATCTAAAAGGGCAAATCTTTGCCTTCTACACAAAACTTTTAATTTCACCACAACTAAAGACAGCATGTGTAACCCCAAATCTTTAAAACCACAATATGTTTATTGGTTTAAATATGGAAAGACCATAGATCCTAAGAAAATGCCCTCCTGTTCAAGGACACAGCCAGCTTCCTACTTCAAAGCTGTCTTCTAAGGTCCTTCAGCAAAGAACATAGACACATAAGTGTACACTGATATAAAACAGTGTAGCTGAAGAATTTTTAACCCAGAAGTTGGCCTGTCATGGGGATTATTTTTCTCACTATGCAGTTTTTTGTTGAATTGTAGCTGAAGAATTTTTAACCCAGAAGTTGGCCTGTCATGGGGATTATTTTTCTCACTATGCAGTTTTTTGTAATATATAACACTATGGTATAAAAATGTGAACATTAAAAATAAGATGCCGACAACATCAAAAATCTGTCCACTGCCAATATCCACAATGGACGATCCAAGGGAAGAAGAGTTTTCATAAATCACATGAGAAAAACAATGTGAGAGCCACGGAGTTTCAGAAGATTTCTTGAGGGCTATAGAACTTGAGAGCTCTTTCTGCTGCTTCTGCTGCTAAGTTGCTTCAGTCGTGTCCAACTCTATGTGACCCCACAGACGCAGCCCACCAGGCTCCACCATCCCTGGGATTCTCCAGGCAAGAACACTGGAGTGGGTTGCCATTTCCTCCTCCAATGCATGAAAGTGAAAAGTGAAAGTGAAGTCGCTCAGTCGTGTCTGACTCTTAGCGACCCCATGGACTTCAGCCTACCAGGCTCCTCCGTCCATGGGATTTTCCAGGCAAGAGTACTGGAGTGGGGTGCCATTGCCTTCTCCTACTCATGAGTAGATCATGTTAATGCATGCATAATAACAAATGAAGAGGAGGAGAAGGAAGAAGGAAAAAAAGATGCTATTCATGTTTTATTTCAGTTCTGTGATTACTGTCATTCAGTTAAATCACTTTAAAATGACCAGTAAAGTGCTCTATAAGGGGAATTATAAGCAGGTCTGAAAGCAGCTAAGGCTTTTGCAGCCGAAAAGTCTGTGGGGTGCTGGATCCCACAAAGGTGTCTGCGAGCCTTGGAGGGGAAACTCACAGGAGGGAGCCCTGCCAGGCCCTTCCTCCCACTTACCTGTTCTTCTTGTCCCTGTCGTTCAGGCCATTCTTTCTGAGCAACAGAACCTGCTGCACTTTGGCTACATTGCCTTCGCTGGCAGCTTTGTGGATCTTTTTGAGGTCCCTGTCTCGGATGCGGTACCCGGGCTGGAAGCTGGTTCTACGATGACCTCTGTCTCTCCCCAGGCTGATGGAGGAGTCTAAGGGCGACTCGCCCTTCTCACTCCTGTAGCCAAAAATCTTCTTCATCGCAGAGCCTATGGGCTCCAAACACACCTCACCTCCCCCTCGGCTCTTCACAGTCCCCTAAACCCAACACAAGCACTACAGGGAAGCCAGAGCCGTCCCGCCACAACCTCCCAGCTGGGAAGCTCAACGGTTTGGAATCTTTCATCCCAGAATGATCGTTGCTAAGCGACAGCTCTAAACACATTGCCCGTGTGCCAGAATGCCCAGTGTGCATGTGCAAGAACTGGAAGTGCATTTTTCAAAAGAAGCAAACAATATCAATAAACCCTTACCTAAGGGAAGAAGGAGAGGAAACGGAAATAACCACAGAAAGGAAAGCGACATTACAACAGATACCTCGGAAGTAAAGAAGCATCATCATAAGGGGCCGCTATTACTCATGAACAATTACAAATTGGAAAACCTAGAAGAAATAGATAAATTCTGAGAAACATGCACCCTGTCAAGACTAAAACAAGAAAAAATAGAAAAACTCAACACTCCAGTAGCAAATAAGGAGATTCAAATATTAATTAAAAAAAAAACCAAAACACAAAAACCTCCCCAAAGCTAAAAGCTTAGGACCAAATGGATTCAGAGCTCAATTCTACCACCATTCAAGTAAGAATTAAAAGTAAGAATATGCAGAAAAAACACTTGACAAAATTCAAAACCCACTCATGATAAAGGCAACTTGTGACCTCTTCGTGACTGGTGCTTTTCTGTACCAACCCCGGTTTTGTTTTGTGCTGTTTTTCTCTTCTTTCAATTTTCAGAGCTTCCCTCAATTACCCAGTCAGTTGGTGGGTCAGTCATAGGCCTGCCTGAGGTGGCTCGGCCAGGGCTGGTGCACACAGGCGGCCCCTGTGGTGACAGCCCAGCAAGCCCTGCCCCCGCCCTCCTGGGCTGTGTGCTTCCCAGGAGGCCACCCTCCCGGTCTCCCCCATGGGCTTCACCTGCTTCCCCGGCCAGCCCACAGCATCCCTCTTTCCGGCTTTCTATTCTGCCTGCTGGTCCTTCCCACCAACTCAGGCCACATGATTGAGACATGTGCTTTGATGCGCCAGGAATGTGCGTGGCACCCTGGGGCCAAATGCCTGGGGTCTTGAAGAACATTCTGCTTCTCAGTAGTTCTGCTCATTCAGGGAAGGCCATCACAGAACACATAACCAAAATATTTTTGTTTTTGTTTTTTTTTTTTTGCCTGTTTAATCTTTTGGCTGTGCCTCTCAGCATGCTGAGATATTAGTTCCCTGACTGGGGATTGAAACTTTGCCCCCAGCATTGGCAATGCAGAGTCCTAACCACTGCACCATCAGGGAGATCCTAAACCGACGTATTCTTAACTTGCAGAGTCTGGTATTCTGCTCCTATGAATAAATACGCGCACACAGGAGGCACAGGGCGCGGCTGACCTTGTGGTCTGCCGGCCATCTCGTCAGCGGGTGAGGACTGGCCGAGACCCCCAGAGCTTCCCACCGAGAGGCCACAGCTCTGTGCTCTGTGGGTGGTGAGACGCTGCCCCCTCCTGGCCTGATTTGCCGCGTGGACACGTTCCTGAAGACGCATTTCCCCCTGGTGGAGGGAGGAGGTGACACTTTCGGAGAACATTTATGAACCGGTTCTAATGTGTGTGATTTCTGGGCGTCTCATTGCTCTGAGGAAAGTGCTGAGCAGCTGAAACAATGAAGAATGGGGGGACCACAACAAGGGCAGGTGGGCCTCCGGACGCGGACCGAGGGATCTCAGGAGGGGAGAGGCCGAAGCCCAGTCAGGCCAAGGGCGCAGGTGCGGTGCTGGCTCACGACCTCCGGTGAGCGGGGAGCGCGGAGCCCCAGGCGGGGGTCCATGTGCCGTCAGGCCCCCCTGGTTTCCCGAGTGTGTCCCCGCTGCCCACTCCCACCTGGCACAGCCTTTCTCTTCCCGCTGCTCCCTGCTCAGCAACCAGCCACAGCCTGTGTGTAGACAGAAACCAGCGCAGGTGCGGAGCCTGCGTGCAGGCCCCTGCTCCCTGCATGGGGTGCTCAAGCCTCCCATTTCCTCCCTGTCAGTGGGAATGCCGTCTCCTCTCCAGCAGCCCCGGGAATCCCACATGGGGAGAGTTTACAGGGCCAGACCCTGCCCATGATAACCTCACAGGGTCCAGGAACATGGTCAGCCCGCCGTAGATGTCCTCTGTCACATGGAACTCAGCATCTTCCGCCCCAGACTGCTCCCTTGTCCTCAGTTTCTGTGGGTCGCCGGCATCACTGTTTCTCCTGGAGGCCTGGTTGGACCCAGCCTCCTCCTCTGATGCTCCCATGGTCAGGGGCTGCGGGCCAGTTTTGGGTGAGGAGGACAGAAGGGAGGTGGTACGTGGTCCCTGGGAGCGTGACCACCTGTGTCAAATGGTCTGTTTTCCTGGCCTGGCCTTGCTTCCTGGGACCCTATGCCTTTCTCTCCCACTGGCCCCTTCTGGTTCCTCCCCTTCGAACCTGTGTTCTCTCCTGTCACAGCCCAGGCCGCACCTCCACTCCCCAGTCTCTCTGGCCACACAGGTTCCTGCAGAGGCAGTGTCATTTCTTCTCTGCCTGCGGAGTCCCCATTGCTCCACAGATGTGGGCAGGTAAGGAGGGAAGAAGGAAGTGCAGGGGTGTATTAGGGCTGAAGGGAGCCTCATGAATCCCTAGCTGAAGTCCACACCTGCCTCTGTCCTGAACTTTAGACTCATGCGGAGTCTGAGCCTCCCTGACTGTGCTGAGGTCCTTGCCTCTGTGTCCTGTCCAGGTGGGGTCCTGTAGTGGGGTGGGGTCAGGTGGGTGGGAAATGACCTTCTGGTCTCCAGAGCACTTGGATTATTGGAAGGTTATTTCTTTGTGTAAAAAGCTAGATTTTTAAATTAGTTTTCTATCACATAACAAAAGCATGTTTTGCTTGGAAACACCAAGAGTTTAGGATGGAAAGTCCTGTCTCCCAGCCTAGCTGTCTCAGCCCCAGCCCCATGTTGGCCACTCCCTGTGTTCTGGCATTTTCTCTGTCACTCCTCGAGAGCTACATTGCACCTCCGAATCTGCATCTTTGTAAGCACAAGTGGGCCCAGAGTCTGTTTTTAAGAGTCCCACACGCCTCCCATTTCTTTCCAGTTGCTTCTCGGGCTGTGCCCCCAAAGTACGTGAGCAGCTCTAAGTGGTACGGCCGTCAGAGCCAGCCCGAGCCCTGTGGCGCTGCAGGTGGAGCCCCAGGTTTACTGGAGCAGCCGGCCATACCCAGTGCGAGGAGCCAGCTTCGCGGTTCTGCGTCCCTGGAAAGCGTGGAGGTGGGTGGACCCTGCCCTCGGCACATCCCCCCAGTCACTGCTCGCATGACATGACACAGGAGGATGGGAGAGGGCATCTCACCACTGGAAGAGGGGCTATTTGGGGACCTACATTTTGTTTTAAGGTGTCTCTGGATCTCTCTATCTGCAGGGCAGCTCTGGCCACAGAGCATCCTCCTTCAGAAACGGGGTCTCAGAGCATGTCCTGTTTACCACCACCCTGCCCTGGCCCTGCAGGAGGAGGGGAAGGCTAATTGACTGAGGGTAGAAAGGGCAGGTGTGCAACAGCCACAGTCACCTGCATCCAGCCCTTGGACCAAGGCTCACCCTGCACAACTTGGTGGGCTCATGATGGATGCCTCCGGGGTCTCCACTGAGACTCCTTGAGCTGTCCACTGCGGGAGGCTTCGGGCCTTCGTGTCAAAAAGTCTATCCACAGGGCAGATCCACCCCCTGCAGGTTAATCGTGGCTGATGTCCTTCTCTTTCTGTTTTTCCAGAGTCTCGAGTCTGATGAGGAAGCCGACAGCGCGAAGGAGCCTCACAATGAATTGTTTGAAGCCCAAGGTAAAGCCTGGCCTTGTGGTAAATGCCCACTTTGGTCAGTGCTGGGCTGTCAGGCAGCAGGCTGCCAGCGAAAGAGAATTTCCTGGGAGGTGCCCAGTGTGGGTGGTCTCTCTGGGGTGCCCTTTTCCTGGGGAGGTCCCAGTTCTGAGATTCCTGAGGTCAGACCCTTGGGCAGGGGCTGCTGGCTAAGAGAGCAGCGAGTTGGTTGGCTAGGGTCATAGTGATCCTCCCGACCAGCAGGCATGGGCCAGGGGACTCCTTCCTAATGTGCCAGACCTGGGCCAGCAGCCTCCCCACTCACCAGAGGCCCTGCATGTGCCCCAAGTGGAGGGCGAGACATGGCTCTGGTCCTGGGAACCTGGCGGAGCACCCAGAAGGCAGTCACAGGTGCTTAGCAAAGCTGGGTGCATCAGCATGTGGGTGTGCGGGTTCCTTAAGGACACCTCTCACCAGCGTGTCACAGGGCAGAATGTGCAGGACCACGGCTCCAGCGGGAGACCAGAACTGACCTGGAGCTTCTCCTGAGTGAGAGGTCTGCACTGGTGCTGAGCACCGTCCAGACTGTGGTCCTCAGGGGCCGAGGCTGTTGCTGGCTCAGTGCTGAGCGTGGGGACGTCAAGTGAATGAACCAAGTGTCTGTGCTACTGGATGAAGCAGATGGACCTCTTTGTGTCCAAAAATCACTTCCTACATTCCCTGGACTCAGACTAAATCTAGGGGGTGAGAGGAAGGGCTCCGGGGAGGTTATCCACTGAGTGATGTTGGGCTCTCTGCCCAGAGACAGGTTGGGTGCTTCTTTCCATCCAGGTTAGAACTGACCCTCCTGCACAAACACTAACGTCAGACCTCACAGGACTTACTTACCTTCTCTGCCAGCCCTGAGAACAGGCCCTGGTGTCAGAATTGCTTTCCCCCTTTTTTGGTTCCTGCCTTTATTTATTTGTTTATTTTTTAAATTTAAAATGTATTTATTTGGCTGTGTCAGGTCTTAGTGGTAGCATGCAGGATCTTCACACGTCATTTGGGATCTTTCATTGCAGTGCACAGGTTTCTGTCTAGTTGCAGGGCACAGGCTTAGTTGCTCCATGGCACATGGGATCTGAGTTCCCTGATCAGATCAGTCGCTCAGTCGTGTCTGACTCTTTGTGACCCCATGAATCGCAGCACACCAGGCCTCCCTGTCCATCACCAACTCCTGGAGTTCACTCAGACTCACGTCCATCGAGTCAGTGATGCCATCCAGCCATCTCATCCTCTGTCGTCCCCTTCTCCTCCTGCCCCCAATGACCAAGGATCAAACCCGAGTCCCCTGCATTGCAAGGTGGATTCTTAATCATGGGACCTTCAGAGAAGTCCCTGTTTTTCCACTTTTCCATAGAACTTTCAGATGTTTTAAGCTGGAAGGGGTCTTGGAAGTGGCCCTTTCCTTGTGTTTTCCTCAACCCAATATACAGCATCATTCCTGAGCATGGAGGCTTAGCTTTCCTCAGGAAAGGACTTTCTGATTATTAGTTGGGTTATCACAGTAAACGCCAAGATGACTCCTCTCTGGAGACCTCCAGACCACTGACTGGGAGCCGGGGTCTGGTTAGGTGCAGCTGACCCTCATCCTGTGTCAGGCAGGGTGGTGCAGTCTGGACATGGAAGGAGCTCTGCTTTGAAGCCTTGCTTATCTAAAGAGAGCTCTTTGTGGGCACCCCAAGGTCTGTCTTCTCCCAAAGGGTGTTTCTCTGGCAAAGCTTCAGAAACCTCAGTAAGCCACCTGGCTAACGTAGAAAGGCTATGAAACCAGGCCGGCTGTCACCCAGACTCGCTGCTGAGTCTGCATCTCAAAGACCCCTGTGGCTCCTGATGTGAGGTGGTATGGAAAACAGCCCATCTCGGGGCATTTTTGCTGGGGAAGAAAAAGAAAAAAGATAACACTCACCCTGCATCCAAACTAGCCTTTGGTGCTAAGTTCCAGGTTATAGGAGATGTTAGGGGTGGAGAGCAGGAGCCCAGGGACTGGGGGGCGGGCGGGAGGTGACCCAGCGACTCTGGGGGAGTAGCCACACACACAGGGAGGGTTCTGCGTTGATGCTGAGTTGAAGAAATCAGCTGTCGGGAGACTTGGGAGAGAACTGGGACGTCGTTGTTGGGTTGTAGGGCCATCGTCGCACTGGGGTCAGGAGTGCATATGAAACACTCAGGGGTGAGAACACGGCAGCTGGGATTTGCCTTCAAATTCTTGGGCCAGGGACTTCTGTGGTGATCTATTGTCTAGGACTCCACAGTCCCATTGCAGGGGGCCCGGGTTCCATCCCTTGTCTGAGAACTAGAGCCCCCATGCTGTAACTAAGAGTTTGCATGCCACAGCTAAAAAGATCTCACATGCAGCAACCAAGACCCAGAGCAGCCCAATAAATATTACAGAAAAAAGAAATACGTGGGCAAGAACAAACAGGGGTAGATGAAGCCAGGGCGAGAGGCTGCCCAAGGGACAGGGTCATCGGCCTTTGTTGGACTGTGCTCTTTGCTTTGGGCAGGTTTGAAGACCTTCAAGACGTTAATTTTTTTAAATCTGGCCCTTTTATTCTAAGTACAAAGCTTGCAGGTATGCTCCTGGTGCTACAGCTTCTGTAGGCTCCCTTCAGAAAATGCCTTCCCCACGTGCAGCAGAGTCCCCCTTTTATTGTGAAATTTTGCATAGAATTAAGTTGGAAGAATTGCACAGTGAGCCCCGTGTCGCCACCATCGGAAGCTTGACTCTCACATGTGTCCCTCTGCCCATCTGTCAGTCCATCTGATTTCAGAGTAAAGTACCGCCTTGGTGTGTTTCCCCTGCTTCAGGCCAGCTGCCAACCTGGGGTTCTGAGGTCTTCGGGAGCCCCGGAAGCCCTGCAGCCACTCCTTCGACACCCCCGAGAGCCGGGTCTGGGGCCTCTGGGAAGAGCTGGGTGCGGGCAGCAGCGGCCACCTCCCCGAGCAGGAGCTGGCCCTGGTCTGCCAGAGCACTGGGCTCCAGGGCCTGGTGAAGGAGGTGAGAGGGGATGGGATGGACCGCCCCAAAGGGCTGAGTCTTTGTGGTTGGTGCTGGACCTAGAAAACCCCTTCACCCTCAGACACTGATTCAGTTATCACTGTCTGATCTAAAATCCTGTGCTGACTCCCAGGGCTTGTGCTGAGGGTCCGTCTCGGGCCACCTTCACGCAGGACCCTCCTCTGCCTAGAGCTGTCTCCCCTCTCTGGTCTCCCTAGGCCTACTGCCCAGCCCAAAGGTTGTGCCCATAGCATCTGGCTGTGACCCTGGCAGCTGTGTTCAGCCCTTCCCTCCTTCGGGGCCCAGGGGAGGAGGGGGCAGTGCGATGGGATGGGCCCTGCCTTGCTGACCCTGAACCGCTGGGATTCCGTACACACGTGTCCCGCACACACACGTCCCACCGTCCAGCAGACTCCCTCACAGCAGACTCAGGTGGGTGTTTGGGAGATGCGGGATGCTCAGCTGGGTGGAAACTGACCAGATGTGTGGATTTCACAAGCCTCAGCCAGGAAGCCAGTGCTGGATAGCAAGCCTCTGGCTTGGTGGGGTGGGGGCTGGGCCTGGGCGGGGCGGTCAAGGCTGCTGGGGAGCAGCCTCTGAGCAGATGCCTGAGGCGCTTTTATTTAGGAACCTGAAGACCTGTTCAACAAGCTGGACCAAGATGGGGATGGCAGAGTGAGTCTGGAGGAGCTCCAGCTTGGCCTGTTCAATCATGGGTCCCCTCGACCACTGGAACTGGCCCCGCTTGTCAAACCCAGCAGGTCCTGGTCTCGTTACCAGGTAAGGTGGGGCGATTAACTCTTGAAGCCCAGGGTGACTGCCATCACTCTCCTGAAGGCCTGAGCTCTCTGCCTGGTCCCCAGAGTGGGTTCATCCTGCACGAGTCCAGCTGGAGTCAAGCAGACTTTATTTACACTGTGATGTTGGCCGGTGCGTTTGGTTCATGTCTGTCTCGGGGTGGTCAGGGCTCCTTCTCCCACCGCAGGGCACGGTTGTCCTGGGGAGTCTTGCTGCCGCCTCTTTGGCAACGTGGTTGATCCTGTAGTTTGTGGGCGGTGGTGCAGGAACAGTGTGGCCTTGTTCTCTGCTGGGCTGGGCGCGTCCGAAAATCAGGTTTCTGCCCCTGAAGCCACTGAGATGGGGAAGGACTTGGGGTAGTGAGGACAGTGCCCGGCCACCTGAGGGCAGGGACTGCATGGTGCCCACAGCCCGCAGGGGAGGGCTCCTCCCAGGGGCCTCGGCCCCTTGATCCTGCCCAGGAAGCGCTGACATGGCCCCGGGGCCACGTCCTGTGCGTGTGGACACCAGTGTGACCGGGCTGCAGGTGTGGGGCCTCGTGCAGCAGACCGAGGTTCTCCTGCTCCATCAGGCGAGCCCCTGGGTCTGGTGGTCTGGGGACACCCACCTCAGAGAGGAGGGGGCCGCTGCTCCTCCTTGTTCGGGCCCCAACAGCCAAGGCGTGTCCCGGGGGCCCTCCCTGGGGCAGGAAGCAGCTTACCGGCCACACCACAGCCTCACCCGTCAGCTTTCTGGCCGAGGGATTTTTCTGCTCTTGTCTCCAGCCCTGAATCCTGAGGACACGTGCCCTCTGCTCAGGCCGCTCCGCCTCTTCTGAAGCCCATCTTGGGTTTCTATGCATAGACTGGGTTTCCCTCGGCTGGTGTGTGCCTTCCCAGGCTCTTCCTCTGGGAGGACAGGCGGGAAGCCATTGCTTGTTCAGAGAGAAGTTACTTCGGGGGGCCCTGCAGGTGCTGGCGCGTCCCCCCGCACGGTCTCAGGCAGATGGCCCTGAGCCCTGGGCTCGGGTCGCCTCCGCGGAGCCTGCAGTTCCCTCAGGTCCTCTGGGCACCCTGTTCCCTGCAGCAGGAATCAGGGGGAGGCCACGCCCGCCGAGCACAGATGGTGAGGTCACGGAAGGTGCGTGGGGAGGCCCGCGGTCCTCACAGCGCTGGTCCCCGTGTGCAGGTCCCGGAGGAGACTGTTGGCCAGACCACCACGTCGTCCCTTGTGTCTGTGTGCTCGGGCCCCCGTCTCTTCTGCAGTGTGGATGACCGCAGCGGCTTCGCCTTCCTGGAGCAGATCATCTCCTTTGGGGCCCAGGAGGGCGTTCACAATGGCAGGGAGGTCTTGCAGGTGTGGGCCGGTCACGCGGCTGCCCCAGCAGAGGCGTCTGGGCGGGGAGATTGGGGGGAGCCGCTGCCCATGAGGGAGGCTGGACAGAGAACCTCGCAGACACAGGCCCCATGGAGGGAAGGCTCGCCATCCTCACTTTTTGCTTTATTTTTTGATATCGATATGTAGGACCTCTTAACTTAGAAACATAATAAGTAAACAGCAGAGAAAGCCCACAGCCCGAAACAAATCCTTTAGAGGGTAGGTTTCAGTATCTCAGACTCAGCCCGCAGCGCCTGTCGGCCTCCGAGCGGATCCTGGGTCCTGGAGGACAGGAGGGCCTCTTAGTGACTGCAGCACATGGGCGTGGACACCAGGAGGCGCCGCCCACACGTGTCGCGCGGTTTTTCTAATCTGGAAGCTGCTGCCCAGACCTCTTTGTCCTCTGCTCCCCTCGTGATTTCATTGCTGAGAAGCGTGCTCTCAGCGTGTCATGGCGGCAGCTTCCGGGTTGCTCCGCACGCTTTAGCGTCCTGTCATTTTTCTCCCAGAAGCCCTCGGGGCCATGGAGAAGCGTGGAGATTCAAGTCCCCGTCTCCCGCTTTACAGGAAGGGCTTCCCCGTGGGCCCTGCCATGTGCCTGCCCCACCCGTGTGTCTGCAGCTTGTAGTCACAAGCACCAGTCACCGAGAGAGCAGCCACGCCACCCGCGTTGTCACTAGGCCGCCGGCAGGTGCGTGGACGTTCCCAGCCTACTCTTTTTCTTACTGTGGTAAAATACAGAAAGCACCGTTTTTCTGTTCTTTTAACTTTACCTTCCCCAATCCTGAAGGGCTTCCCTGGTGGCTCAGAGGTTAAAGCATCTGCCCGCAATGCGGGAGACCTGGGTTCAATCCCTGGGTCGGGAAGATCCCCTGGAGAAGGAAATGGCAACCCACTCCAGTATTCTTGCCCGGAGAATCCCATGGACAGATGGAGGAGCCTGGTGGGCTACAGTCCACGGGGTCGCAAAGAGTCGGACACGACTGAGCGACTTCACTTTCCCCAATCCCGAGGGGGAATGGCTGTGACTCTCGGAAATGCCTGGCTGTGGCTCATCGCTCTATCAATCGTTTCCATCAACAGAACCCACATTGTTCCTATGTCTGTTCGTGCTTTTTAGAGATACATCAAGGATTCTTTGTGTCTGAAATGGCAAGAATTCAACTCCCACTTGGCAAGAGGAGGACATCAGGGATCTTTGTGATCAGCTGGGAAAGGAGGAGGATGTTTAGGCTTGGGAGTCCCAGCTCTGGGGGTTGTCAGGACTCTCCTGGCCTCTGGGTCTTGGCTTCAGGCCTAGCACCCTTGCATGGTTCCCCAGGACCCCGTGGTCTATATAACACTTGCCTTGACAGAGAAAAAGCCCTTCTCCAGCCTCCCTATCAATCCCCAAAGTCCTCTGCTTGCATATGCCCCCTTCTGTGTCTGTCCCTTTGTCCAAGAAGGGGGACTTTGTCCAGCCTGAGTCGTGCCCACCTCCAAGGCAGGGACAGTGAGGGGAGGAGCTGTATGTTGACAGTGGGAGGGGGACATCAGTGTTGACAGGGACCTAGGGAGATGTACCCTAGAGGGATGGGAGCAGGGGAGAGGCTCCATTCAAGAGGTGGAGACTTTGCAGACAGAAAAGAAAGGTACTGGGACAGTGAGGTCTGGGCCTGAGAGAGCCAGCAAATATCTGAAGACCCACTCATCCTGCCTGCCTGACAGGCCTTTCTGTTTTCAGAGCCTTGACTTTAGTGTGGATGAGAAGGTGAACCTTTTGGAGCTGACCTGGGCCCTGGAGAATGAGCTCATGATGGTGGGCGGGGCCACCCAGCAGGCAGCCTTGGCCTGCTACCGCCAGGAGCTGAGCTTCTGCCAGTAAGAGCCCCGCTGGTGGAGGGGGGCGGGGCGTGGGGTGCTGCTGGCCAAGCTGGCCTCCTCGCCCAGGACACGGGCAGCCTGCGGGAGGAGAAAGGGTGCTTCCAGCGTGGTCACAAAGCACGGCATGGAGATTGGGCCAAGAATGCGTTCCTTTTTCATTGGGTTTGGCTCCAGTTGAGCTGGATATTCAGGCCATCCGTCTACTGAGCCTGTTGGCACAGAGATTGTTACTGTATTTTTATTGATGTACTGAAGCTACAGAAAAGGTTGGCAGTAATTCCAATCTCCATCCTCACGACTTTGCATCTCGTTAGGTATCGACAGATGAGACCTCTGACATCAGGCAACTCTGCAGAGGGGCCCAAAGGAAGACTGCTTTGGGAGGATGAGGAAGGGAGACAAGCTTGGTGCTTCTCCAGTGGGAAAAACAGGCACCAGGATAGCCAGTGCACTGAGCCTCAGGCAGGGCCTGGGGTGACCGGACAGAGACAGGAGTCTCCTCTGCTCTGGGCAACTCCCTGGCTCTTAGGTGCTAGGCTACAGTTGGCAAGGCTGTGACCAGGCAGGATAAGGGGTGGCCCCTTTCTCCCCTTCATGCGTCCAGTCCCAGGTTAGGTGCTAGGGATCCCTGGGGCCTGAGGCCCAGCTGCAGGCAAGAGGGAGTGTGGATAATTTCCCACCTCTTCTAAGGCCGTCTGGAGGGGTGAACACTGCACGCCCCAGGCTTGAACCTCTTGGTTCAGAAACCTGCTAGAAACCCCATTGCAAGCCAGTTGGCTTCTTGCTGTATGTACTTCTGTAAAACAGACTCAATAGCTGCAGAAACCATCCTGGTAGGAGGAGGGTCAGGCTTCCCGGGTGGCGTTAGTCATAAAGAACCCACTTGCCAATGCTAGTGCAACCCGCTTGCCAACGCGAGAGGCCTGAGAGATGCGAGTTCCATCCCTGTGTCAGGAAGATCCCCTGGAGGAGGGCATGACAGCCCACTCTAGTATTCTCGCCTGGAGAATCCCATGGACAGAGCAGCCTGGAGGGCTACAGTCCATAGGATTACAGAGTCAGACATGACTGCAGTGACTTGGCACACGTGCACAGGAGGTGGGTCAGAGCCCAGCGCTGGCCACTGCTCAGCACTCTTAGGCCAGCCGAGTTTGTTCCTTCAGACTGGCTCGCTAGGCCCAGAGCAGTGTCCCCAGTGATCCCTCCCTCCTTTCTGCAGGGACCAGGTGGAGCAGATGGCCAGGGAGCGAGATAAGGCCAGGCAAGACCTGGAGAAAGCTGAGCAGAGGAACCTGGAGTTTGTGAAGGAGACGGATGACCTGCACTCTGCCCTGGAGCAGCTCACGGAGGAGAAGGTCGGGTAGGTCCTGCCGGGGTCTTGGGCCAGGGCAGATGGTGGACCCAGGCTGCTGCCAGCTGAGGCCCTGCTGTCTCACCTGAGCCCGCAGCAGGGAGTCCACAGACCAGGCATCACCCATGAAGTGGGCTGAGCGGACTCTGCAGAGTCAGCCCGGCTGGTGGTGGACAGACCAGAGGAAAGCATTTCTGACCTTTATGAAAGTCCTTCCCTCTCTCGATGTGTCACCTGCCTCCCTGTGGTTCTTTGCCGTGGCCGCGTTTGGTTCCATCCCAGACAGGGGAGGTGCCGGGTCCCCTCTGGACGCACATGGGGCTCCCCGCTGGGGGGCAGCCTGACTGCACACGCCGTTCCTCCACGGCCAGCGCTGCCCTCCCCAAGCGCCCACAAGCCGACGGTGACTGATTTCAGGCCATCAGTCGGGGAGCTGAGAATGGATTTGCGTTGGTCTCAGCCTGGTTGACCTGATTCTCCCGACCACCCCGAAGGGACTCGGTGAAGTTCTCTCTGAGTCAGAGAACCGGAGACTCGTTATCTCCATCCAAGAATCTGGTTGGGGGATACAAGGCCTCAAGGGCCATGTGGGTGTTTGGATTTTGCTCCATGAGTAACACGGTGTCATTGGCACATTTTTAGAAATAGCGTTTGCAGTTGTGTTAGGTTGCTGCTGCTGTTGCTGCGTCGCTTCAGTCGTGTCCGACTCTGTGTGACCGCATAGACGGCAGCCAACCAGGCCTCCTGTGTGTTAGGTTACTCTAACAGAAAAGTATTAAGGGATACATGTTCATTGTAGAAAACTTGGAAAATACACACACGAGGAAAAATAAAAGCAAACATTTCATGTCCACAGAGGTTGTTGCTCCTGACCTTTCTCACGTGTCCCTCGCTTCTTCCTGTGTGTGTGGTCGCTTTCAGAGAGGTGTCGTTGCTGTAATGTTGCATATCCTTCCTGAGCACCCGTCATGAGGCTCTGCCATATGTTACTACACCTTTCCCCTTTAAAGAGGGGGGTGATATGATCAAGTGTGTAAAACTCACCCCAAGATCTGCAGGCTCTTAGGTTAATCGTGCTCATCAAACTGTTGCCCTAAGTGACAGCTGCCCTTGTGCCCCAAAGCTCTGCGCTGAGTCTGAGGGAGGCCGAGCCAATCATTTCTGGTTTCGACCACAGTCAATTGATTGTGGACCCGGGCAGGCTCTGCCGAAATAAGAGTTTCCACTCATCTTCACTCTAGATATACTGGGTTTGAGAGTTTTGTTAAGCAACTGTTTTAGTAATGTTGTTCAGTCACTCAGTCGTGTCCGACTCTTTGCGACCCCATGGACTGCAGGGCACAAGGCTTCCCTGTCCTGCACCATCTCCCGGAGTCTGCTCAAACTCATATCCATCGAGTCAGTGATGCCATCCAGCCATCTCATCCTCTGTCGTCCCCTTCTCCTCCTGCCCTCAACCTTTCCCAGCATCGGGGTCTTTTCCGATGAGTCAGTTCTTTGCATCAGGTGGCCAAAGTACTGGAGTTTCAGCTTCAGCATCAGTCCTTCCAGTGAATATTCAGGACTGATTTCCTTTATGATGGTTTGATCTCCTTGCAGTCCAAGGAACTCTCAAGAGTCGTCTCCAAGACCGCAGTTCAAAAGCATCAATTCTTTGGTGCTCAGCTTTCTTTATGGTACAAATCTCACATCCGTGCATTACTACTGGAAAAACCATAGCTTTGACTAGATGGACCTTTGTTGGCAAAGTGATATCTCTGCTTTTTAATATGCTGTCTAGGTTGGTCATAGGTTTTCTTACAAGGATCAAGCATCATTTAATTTCATGGCTGCAGTCATCATCTGCAGTGATTTTGGAGCCCAAGAAAATAAAGTCTGTCACTGTTTCCATTGTTGCCCTATCTGTTTGCCATGAAGTGATGGGACCGGATGCCATGATTTTAGTTTTCTGAATATTGAGTTTTAAGCCAGCTTTTTCACTGTCCTCTTTCACTGTCATCAAGAGGCTCTTTAGTTCTCCTTCACTTTCTGCCTTAAGGGTGGTTATCATCCGCATACCTGAGGTTATTGATATTTCTCCTGGAAATCTTGATTCCAGCTTGTGCTTCATCAGCCTGGCATTTCACATAATGTACTCTCCATATAAGTTAAACGAGCAGGGTGACAATATACTGCGTCGACGTACTCCTTTCCCAATTGTAAACCAGTCTGTTGTACTCTGTCTAGTTCTCACTTTTGCTTCTTGACCTGCATTCAGGTTTCACAGGAGGCAGGTAAGGTGGTCTGATATTCCCATCTCTTTAAGAATTTTGCACAGTTTGTTGTGGTCTACACAGTCAGAGGCTTTAGTGTAGTCAATGAAGCAGAAGTATGTGTTTTTTGTGGAATTCTCTAGCTTTTTCTATGACCCAGTGGATGTCGGCAATTTGATCTCTGGTTCCTCTGCCTTTTCTAAATCCAGCTTATACATCTGGAAGTTCTCGGTTCACATACTGTTGAAGCCTAGCTTGAATGATTTTGAGCATTACTTTGCTAGCATGTGAAATGAATGTAGTTGTGTGGTAGTTTGAACATTCTTTGGGATTGGAACACAGGAAAATGAAATCTGTCAGTGCTTCCACTTTTTCTCCTTCTATTTGCCATGAAGTGGGTGCTGTGATCTTAGATTTTTGAATGTTGAGTTTCAAGCCAACTTTTTCACTCTCCTCTTTCACCCTCATCAAGAGGCTCTTTAGTTCCTCTTTGCTTTCTGCCATTAGAGTGGTATCATCTGTATATCTGAGATTGTTGATATTTCTCCTGGCATTTTGCATGATGTACTCTCTATGTTAAATAAGCAAGGTGACAATAGACAGCCTTGATGTCCTCCTTTCCCAATTTTGAACTAGTCCATTGTTCCATGTTCAGTTCTGTTGCTTCTTGACCCACATACAGGTTTCTCAGGAGGCAGGTAAGGTGGTCTGATATTCCCATCTCTTGAAGAATTTTCCACAGGTTATTGTGATCCACATAGTCAAAGACTTTAATGTAGACAATGAAGCAGAAGTAGATGTTTTTCTGGAATTCTCTTGCTTTTTCTATGATCCAGTGGATGTTGGCAATTTGATCTCTAGATCCTCTGCCTTTTCTAAATCCAGTTTGTACATCTGGAAATTCTTGGGTTATGTACTGTTGAAGCCTAGCTTGAAGGATTTTGAGCATTACCTTGCTACCATGGAATAAGTGTAACTGTGCTGTAGTTTGAACATTCTTTGGCATTTCCCTCCTTTGGGATTGAAATGAAAACTGACCTTTTCCAGTCCTGTGGCCATTGCTGAGTTTTCCAGATTTGCTGGCATATTGAGTGCAGCACTTTAACAGCATCATCTTTTAGGATTTTAAATAGCTCAGCTTCACTAGCTTTAGTGATAAAGCTAAGGTTTGGCACTGTTTTCCCTGCTGATAGAAATGGTTGTTGCAAAAGATCACTGCAGGGTTTGAGGGGAAGGGCCCCGCCCCATCCTCTGTCTGCTTGGGATTCGCTGTGTGCTGGTTTTCCAAGGCTTGTGGTGGAGGCTGACTTCTCTGCGCCTTCAGTCACCAAGGGCCCTGATGCTGCCTTTATTTACCGATGCATTTTTTTTTTTGATGACGTGGAAAAGGTTGAATGGCCAAGGGGTGCACCTGCCAGCTCGCCCCATGGGCCGAGGGACACGCTGGCTCCCTTGTGTGGGGTCACCTCTGCTAGCCCCGAGTCGGGCAGTTCATGAGGCCTGTGCTGCCCCACAACACTGCAGCTCACCCGTCTATCAGGCGGGAACAAACGAGTCCCTAGTGCCTAGGCCAAGTGTGCTGACGGGAGACCCCGGGGAGGGAGAGGCCCAGATGGCGCCCCCGATGCACCGTGTGCCGTGTGCCTTGCAGACGCCTGGAGCAGGGCTACCGGGGGAGGCTGAGCCTCCTGCGTGCGGTCCGAGGTGGAGGTGGAACGTGAGCTGTTCTGGGAGTAGGCCCGGCGGCAGAGGGCCGGGCTGGAGGAGGACCCGCGGCACCTGCAGGCAGAGGAAACCGGCCTCCACGAGAAGCTGACCCTGGCCCTGAAGGTAGGGGGGTCAGGGTGCTGCGGGGTGCCTCCTCAGGACCCCCCACCCGAAAAGAGGGAGTCCACATTGCCCGGGGTCCCTCCTCCACACCCACACCTTCCTGGGCCAGGTCTGAACCCTCCCTGCGGCCCTGGGGGCTTAACGCTAAAGAACGTTTTCTGCAGCCACTGAGAGAGCCCATTTCTCAGCCGAAGCGGAAGCGTCCTGTCTTCTCCAGGAGAGACCCAGGCCTCCTCTGCAGCCGTGTGGGCCGCAGGATGGGGGCCCCGGGGCTCTTGCCCTCGACTCCGGGTCAGCGGCTGCCGCCTCGGCTGCCTCCCTGGAACCACAGCACTAGACCAAACACAAAAGCGTCACCCGCCCCCAACCCTGGCTGTGTGACCTGGATCGGGGGCACTCTTCCTGGCTGTGGAGAGGGTCCCTGACCTGCTCCCCGCCTGCCTTTGCTTCCAGTGAGGTGGCTCCGGCCCCACCTTCTTCTTCCCTGACTGTGGGTTCCTCCACACCTGCCCTGCCTCCCTCCCCCAGAGGAGAAGCCAGGCCTGACTTCTGGTTGTATCCTGTGTCTCCGGACACCGCCTTCCTTCCAGTGGACTCCTGGGCTGTTGCGGGGCAGCTTCAAATCCGTCCTTTCAAAGACGGCTCGGGAAGGGTTGTCACCGTCTTCCACTCGTGCTGCTTATGACCTTCTCGAGAGCTCAGGTGGCTGGGAGAGCCTCCCCCAGGGCTCCTGCCCGGGAGCCCTGCCTCTTTCTCCCTCCTCCATCCTGGCCAACCACTGACCTGTGTCTCGTAGGAAAATAGTTGATTGCAGGAGATGACTGAAGTCGTGGAGAAGCTCTCAGACTCAGAGAAGCTAGTCCTCAAGCTGCAGAATGACCTGGAGTTTGTGTTGAGGGACAAGGCAAGTCCTCTTGCAGACTCTGAGTCCCCAGACAAGCACCTGTGGGTGTTGGTAAAGGGCGTCAGGGTCTTGATGGAGAATACACAGGAGACGGAATTGGGTTTTTCTGCTAAAATTCCACGTGCTGCTCAGTCACTCAGTCATGTCTGAATCTTTGTGACCCCCATGGACTGTAGCCCGCCAGGCTCCTCCGTCCGTGGAATTTTCCAGGCGCAGGCAAGAATACTGGAGTGGGTGCCATTTCCTGCTCCGGGGGATCTCCCCACTCCGGGACTGAACCTGCGTCTCCTGCGTCTCCTACGTTGGCAGGCGGGCCCTTTGGCACTAGTGCCACCTGGGAAACCTAAATGCTGTGATGCATTGGAAGTTATTAAGGCCACTTCGCCTGGAGTTTCCTCCCCTTCAGGCAGTGCAGGGGTGCAGGTGACTCCCCAGTGATGCCCTGCATTGACCTTCTGGTGACGAGGCCTGGACCAGGCAGCAACTCTGCACAGACCCCAGTACTGGGGTGAGGAGCGCTTAGAGACCTGGCCCTTTCTGTCACCTTGAGGGGAGGAGGGGAAGGGAGGGAGGTGCAGCGTCCGTGCAAGGGCCGAGGCAAGAAGGCAGCCCAGGGTCCAGGTGGGAGCATGACCACCTTCCTGAAATTCCGAATATCCTTCTGACCTGAGACCTTTGAAACGGTGGGGATGAAGGGAGGGACAGGTGGCTGCGCCTGCAGATGCTGAGCATACTGCGGCAGTACGAGGGGGTGGCAGCCCACCCTCTACCTGGCCTGAGGTCCTGGCCCTCACTTTCCTGCTTGCATCCGGCTTTCAGCTGGAGCCTCAGAGCACAGAACTCCTGGCCCAGGAAGAGCGATTCTCAGAGATCCTGAAGGAATACGAGCTTAAGTACCGGGTGTGTCCCCCTGCCCTGCCCGAGGGAACGTCAGGCGCTGTCTGCTCAGGACTGGGTGGCCCTCCCACCTCCTGGCCCCACGTGGGGGTGGCCCAGCCCGGGTCCACAGGAGCATCCCTACATGAGCCGGGCAGGCATAGCCTCTGACGTGGGCTTCTTCTTCAGTTGAGGTCTTCTGAGCTCGTGTTTTTGT